>NC_057798.1:251522611-251734006 GCF_018294505.1 Triticum aestivum
TGGTGGATTGTGGGGCCCACATGGCTCCGATTGACCCAACTCCGCATCTATAAATTCTCTAAAATTGTGAGACCAACAGAGGAGTCCACAAAGTACTTTTTCCGTCGCCGCAAGTTTCAGAACCACGAGATCCCATCTGGAGGCCTTTTTCGGCACTCTATCGAAGGGGGATTGAACACAGAGGGGGCTCTACATCATCCTTGCTGTCGTCCGATGATGCGTGAGTAGTTTACCACGGACCTATGGTCCATAGTTAGTAGCTAGATTGCTTCTTCTCTCTATTTGATCTTCAATACAATGTTCTCCTCGGTGTTCTTGGAGATCTATTCGATGTAATGACTTTCTGCGATGTGTTTGTTGGGACCTGATGAATTGTGAGTTTATGATCAGATCTATGCATGAATATTATTTGAATTTTCTCCGAACTCTTTTATGCATGTTTGTTATAGCCTCGTATTTCTTCTCTGATTTATTGGTTTTGGTTTGTCCAACTAGATTGATTTATCTTGCAATGGGAAGATGTGCTTTGTAATGGGTTCAATCTTACAGTGCTCAATCTTAGTGACATAAAGGGACATGATACCTATGTATCGTTGCTATTAAGGGTAAAAAGATGGCATTTATTTCATACGTGAGTTTATCTTGTCTACATCGTGTCATCTTGCTTAAGGCGTTACTCCGTCTTTCCATGAACTTAAAACACTAGATGCATGTTGGATAGCGGTCGATGTGTGGAGTAATAGTAGTAAATGCGGAATCTTTTTAGTCTACTTGTCTCGGATGTGATGCCTATATACATGATCATTGCCTTGGATATCGTCATAATTATTATTTTTCTACCAATTGCCCAACAGTAATTTGTTTACCACCGTATGCTATTTTCAAGAGAGAAACCTCTAGTGACAACTATGGCCCCTGGGGTCTATCTTTTATCATACATTAAAACCAAAAAAATACCTCGCAACAATTTTATTTTATTTATTTTATTTTGTATTTTTGTTTGATATATATATCAAATACAATTTAATCTTGCTCGTAACCGTCAAGGGATCGACAACCCCTTGTTCGTGTTGGGTTGCATGTATTTGTTGTTTGTGTGCGGGTGTTGTTCATGAGTTGTTGCTTGGTTCTCCTATCGGATTGATAACTTTGGTTTCATAACCAAGGGAAATACTTATCTCTATTGTACTGCATCATCCTCTCCTCTTTGAGAAAATCCCAACGCAGCTGACAAGTAGCAGGAAGAATTTCTGACATCGTTGCCGGGAGACATCATCAACAACTATCAAGTACCTTCTCATAAGCCTTCGTCTCCTTGCATTTTTATTATTTGCTACTTGCCTATCGTTTTCATTTCCACCATTTCTAAATTTTTTTTACAAAAATACTTTCCACTTGCCTTTTGCTAGTTTGCTTCTTTGCTTGTTTGTTATCATATTTGTGTAGTCACGATGTCTCAAGGAAGTAGAAAATTATGTGATTTTTTCAATACTAATAATAATGATTTTATTAGTATTCCGATTGCTCCTCCCGCCACTAGTGCTTAGACTTATGATATTAATGCCGCTTTGCTAAATCTTGTTATGGAAGAACAATTTTCTAGTAGTCCCAATGAAGATGTTGCATCCCATCTTAACAATGTCGTAGAATTCTGTGTCATGCAAAAAAACAGATGTGGATAATGCTATTCAGAAATTAATATTCTTCCCGTTTTCATTGCGGGATTGTGCAAAAATTTGGTTCTCATCTTTGCCACGAAATAGTATTGATTCTTGGATAGATGCAAAGATGCTTTTATTATTAAATATTTTCCTCCCGCGAAAATTATTTACCTTAGAAATCAAATTATGAATTTCAAGCAACTTGAGTATGCACATATTGCCCAATCTTGGGAAAAGATGAAATTAATGATAACAAATTTCCCTACTCTTGGTTTAAATTTGTGGATGATCATACAAAAAAATTATGCGGGATTAAATTTTGTTTCTAGAAATCTTTTAGATTCTGCCGTGGGTGGTATTTTTATGGAGATTACATTAGGTGAAGCTACTAAATTGCTTGATAATATTATGGCAAATTATTCACAAAGGCATACTATAATAGCTCCTACTAGAAAAAAAATGAATTCTGTTGAAAAAATTAGTACTTTGAGTGATAAAGTTGATGTGCTTATGAAGTTGGCTGATAGTAAAAATGCTCCTATTGATTCTAATGATGTGCTTTTTCCACTTTGATTGAGCAAAATAATGATCGCATATATGTGAATCTTGTCTTGCAAAACAATTTTAATAGTAATGCTTATAGAGGTAATTTTAATCATAGGCCGTTTCCTGGAAATTTCTCTAATAATTATGGCAATTCCTATGGTAATTCTTATAATAATAATAGGGTTCCCTCTGATATTGAAAGTAATATTAAAGAATCTATCAATGCTCGAAAAGTTTTCAACACTACGATAGAAGAAAAAATGAGTAAGCTTGATGATATGTCCAGGAGCATTGATATAATTATTCATGATGTGGAAAATCTTAAAGCTAAAATTTTGCCACCGAAGATTCATATTAATGAGTCAATTAAAGCTTTATATATCTCTATGGATGAGAGTAAGAAAATAATCGCTATGATAAGAGCTAACAGAGAACATTTAGAAAAAGTGATTCCTCCCCATTTTTTTCGTAGTAATGATGAGGATATTAAAATGTTTGGTGTTTCATCTATTGATTCCTTGTTTAGGAATATAAAACTAGATGAAAAGGGGATTGAAGAAGAGTCAAATTTAGCTAGAAGGCGTCCACATAATTCGAAGGGTGAAAATCTTAATGAAAAGATTGCTAAAAGTGAGTTTGGAGTGGTAAAAACTTTAACTAGTGGTGTGCCCACTCTCTTGGATTACAAAGACTTTAATTATGATAGTTGTTCTTTGATTGAGTGTATTTCTTTATTGCAATCCATGCAAAATTCACCCAACGCTTCTAAGCAAAATAAGGATTTTACTAAACATATTTAGAAGCAATGATGAAAGCTTTAGAAGAAAAACTAGAATTAGAAATTTCAATTCCTAGAAAATTATATGATGAATGGGAACCCACCATCAAAGTCAAGATTAAAAATTATGAGTGCAATTCTTTATGTGATTTGGGAGCTAGTGTTTCCATGATTCCAATATCTCTATGTGATGTGCTAGGTTTTACCAATATGGATGAATGTTCTCTAAATTTGCACTTGGCGAATTCTACTATTAAAAAGCCTTTGGGTAGAATTAATGGTGTTCTTATTCTTGCAAATAGGAACTATGTGCCTGTTGATTTTATTGTACTTGACATTGATTGCAATCCGTCTTGCCCCATAATACTTGGTAGACTGTTCTTATGAACTAATTGTTCATGATTTATGATTGGCGTTTATGACCTTGGTTTCAGCTGATAAAGTACTACTATTTAAACCTTACAAATTACCGCATTTCTTGTTTACCACTTTCAAATTGTAAGGTCTAGCATTTCTTAATCATGTCAATGACCTTCTCTAATGTACTCCTATATTGAGTCGGTAAATAGTATAATTACCAACACAAAGTATAAATTAACTTGTCAGAATTGTATTACAATGAACCAATGACTAATATATGAGTATTAAATTAAGTTGATATGTAAATATACTATACTTTCTGAACATATGCACAATACATATAGCGTTATAATTCCCTAAATTATTATTTTATATAAGTTTGTCAACATTTCAAATGATACAATTAAAATATAATTTATAGAAAATATCATTAAATAGATTTTGCAAAAAAATCCCATTTAGAATTGTTGATAGTTTCATAAAAAAAATGATAAGAGAAGTACCACGTGAAGTTTAAGTCTTAAACCTTACAACTTGTCTTTACATTTAAGTTTCAAAAGCATAACTTATTTCATTGACTTTTACGCAAATATATTTACTAGGGTTGCTTTCATCTAAGTTGTAAGATTCCAGTTCATATAATTTGGTATTAGGAAGACCCGATATGTCAGACAGAAAAGTTGTTCGAGGTTAACTAGTAAGCACAAGAAACAAAGGAACCAACACAAATATGAAACATGACTTCACCAACTATACAACAGATTAAAAGCATGCACTTGAAGAAACTAGATCGCTACCAAATACTCCCTTCGTCCTCAATTAGTTGACTCGGATTTGTTTAGATATATTGTTGGTGTCATGATTTGCCTCTTTATAATTTGGAGTTTGTTGACATAAACAGTATGTGACTTATGTGGTTTGCTAGTGCACACAGAGTACAGGTCCCTGGAATCAAGTGGAGTTTGATTTAAACGACGAAGATTATGATGACAAGAGTGACCCCTAAAAAATTGCTGGCGAGAAGCAATTGGTTCGGTACATGTCTGAAGGAAGTGACTACGTTCAAGAAATTTAAAGATGAAGTGAAGACGTAGCATTTATTTCGTTGTTTCTCTTCTATTTATTGAGTCATAGGACCACCGTACTGTTAAAAGGGGTGTAGCATTCGAAACTTTGATTCTGTGATGCTAAACCCAAATCCTATCAAAGTTGTGAGAGAAATCTCTTTGTGTTCCGAGAAAATACTTGCCAGCAAGAGACTGTGATCTTCTTCGCTGCGAGAGACTTGTCTCAAACCGAGGAGTTAGCATTACTTGTTCCTCAAGTAATGCTAACGTTCCTCCAAAATCTGACCGTTGTGAACATGCCAGTTGGCCATTGGCTGGACCACGTGTCCAAAATGTTCATTTCCCATCCGGGAAGGCTGCGACTATAAATAGCCACCCCGCACCGCCGTTGTCTGGTCGCTACTCCGTTTGATTCTGAGAAGATTGTTGAGCAACCCCCTTCGAGTGATTTGAGTTTAAAATCCACCAAGAGAAAAGCCCTAGAGCCGAAAAATTAGATAGTGGTTCAACATCACTCGAATCTAAGTCTAGTACGCTCCGCCTATTACTCTTGAGAGCTGCAAACTCTCTAAACGGTTAGGTGTCAAATTCTTTAGAGACCTAGAGTGATTATGGTTCTCAAAGAAGAAGTTTGTCAAGATTCGGAGATCACCTCAAGTATCTATCATGAGTGATCGACATTGGTTGACAAACCAATTGTCGAGGAGAATAGGGTGAGGAGAGTTTATCTTCTATGTTAAATCACAACCCCTCCAACCAGACGTAGTCCTTGTGTAGAAGGACGAACTGGTCAAACAAATACCTTGTTGCCATCGAGCATCACTGGTTACCTCTGTTCCTCATCTTTACCTTTGTATTTTTTTCTGTCATGTGATTCGCCTCAATGCATGCTTTAGTTTCCATTCGGTAGTTTGTATTCGCTCATTGTACCCTATTTTTGTTCACTCCACTGCTGAGTTCCGGGAGTTTTGATATTTCTGAAAGAAAATTTAAAACTCCCATTCACCCCCCACTGGTAGACATACTTCATTCCTACAATTGGTATCAGAGCGAGGTACTTCTTGACTTTGCTCATTTTCGTCTAACCACCTTGGATTTTAAGTATGTCTTCAGTGAGCTACAAGTCACATCTCAAGGTTCCCATCTTCGATGGGATAGACTATCCCTTCTGGAAAGAGGAGATGAAGATCCGTCTCCGAGCAATTGCTGATGATATGTGGAACATGGTGCAAAATGGAGTCATGATTGAAATACCTTAGGCCCCCAATGACCGCGAGAAGAGACTCATTCAGTTGGACGCACAAGCTAAAGATGAAATCAGTGGCCATATCTCTTGTGCTCAATTTCTTTGCTATCGTCATTGTGAAACTGTGAAGGAATTGTGGGACATCTCGAGAAGATTAATGAGGGTGTTTCAACTCAGAAAGAAGATCACACTGATACTCTTTGGGCGAAGTTCTATTGGTTCAAGCAAATCGGAAATGAAAGCTGTTAGCAAACCTTCGACCGTTTGAGTTAAAGTGCAAACGAGCTGCAAGGTCTCGGTGCAAAAGACATCACTAATCATGAAGTTGTGAAGAAACTACTCATATCTCTTAACAGCTCATTCGACATTCTAGTTCTGATGATCAGGGAACGAGCTGATTTCAAATATCTTGACTCTATTGATATCATGGAAAGGCTAAATACTCACGAAGACCAAGAAGAAGAAAAGAAAGATCTGTATGGCTCAAGTCGCCGCAAAAGTCATGCTCTCAAGGTTGTGGCTGATTCTTCATCGAAAGGAAATGCCGAAGAAGATTCAGATAACCTAGAAAGGATCAGCAAAGATCTCGCTCTAATCACGAAGAGATTCCAACGCCTTCACAGGAAGAACCCATTTCATAAGAAGGGATCTAGCAACTCTCGTAGTTCAAAATCTTCATCAAAATCTACAAGAGATTACACTTGCTTCAAGCGCAAAAAGCCAGGACATTTCATTTTGGATTGTCCTCTCTGGGAAGCTGAAATCCATGCTAGTGGAAGATATGATTGACGCAACTATCATGGAAAAAGCAAGAGCAAGAACTATAATTCTGATGATGAGAAGAAAACAAAGAAGTTTTTCAAGAAGAAGGACAACTCCTCCTCAAAGCCTTCGTCAAGATCTTCATCAAGGAATCCCTCCAAGTCCTCCTCCAACATCCTCTAGGGGCCTCCTCTCCTCTCCTCTCCTTGCTTAGGCTCCTCTAGGGGATAGCCTCGACGGAGGCCACTCCGGCCCCGGCGGCCACCTCCCCCGCTGGTGGCCACTCCGGCCCCGACGTCCACTTTGTCACCTTGCCTTCTCCACCAACATCCTTCATCTGTCAAACCATGGCACCTTTTTCACTCAACTTCGAGAGGGGCAAGAAGTTTCAAGCAACAATGAGAAGCACATTCGGGCACCCCGTGGTCTTCTCTCTAGGTTTTCGGCAAAAAGAATTCATCTTGGTCGTGTCATTCTGCCGGGCCACATTCAAGTTGGACACACACACGGTTAGTATTGCTCTTCAATCCACTTTTGGAGGTTATACTCAAGGTTTTAGAGTGTCTTCTCTTAAGGACCATTCTTTCAAGTTCTCGGTTGCTTCTAAATTGGTGGGTTTTCACATTTACAATGCTGGCAAAGTGGTTGAAAAAGATTTTGAGATGGTCTTTAGTCTTTGGGGTAATGGGGGTCCAAATTGGCGTCATGAGGAATCTCTGTTTTACAAAGAATCAGATGCTGAGTGGACTATTGTTGGCCATAAGGGCAAAGCCATTGTTCCTGTCTCCGGTGATCGCCGGAGTAGATCTTCGGTGAGGGAAAATAGGTCGGTTTTTCAGTGGTTATCTCGTGCAATTAATACGGGACATGATTTGAGTCGGCATCTAAATGAGAATATTACTGCAGCAGTTAATGAGTCCACTAGTATTAGTGAGGGATAGGAGCACATTTCGGAGTCGTATAATAGCTCACAAAATTTTTGAACGTGCATGCTTCTCATGTGGCGACGTGGGTCATCTGGCGCGCTTCTGTCCAAAACCCAAGCTTACTGGGCTTTGGCCTTTCATCCTGGTGGCCACTTTTAGTAGCCCACCATATGAGTCTTGGGCTGAGGGGGTTATTAATGACTAGTTCAGGCACTTTGGGCCAGCCCAGGAGACAAGAATTGTTGCCTCATTTAGGGAGCTCGTCTCGAGGTATTTCAAAAATTTCCAACCGAGACCACAAACAGACTCCTCGTATTCCACTCCTACTTCCCTTTCTGTGCAAGCTCGTCCAAGCTCTCCGCCATTGTTGACAGACTCCGAGCTCCAATCCACGGCAGTGGCCATTATGGCAAGTATTCCCATCGATCCACAGCCGTTCGTTCCGCACGGGTTTCAGATTCAGCAGATTGAAGGAAGAACGGGAGTTACCAGGGTGGTTCTTCCGCCTCAGCCGCGTCGCCATGAAGATTGGGCCATCACCACCATCCAGCCACTACCAGATGATGTAGATTTCCCTAGCGTCTGTGATATTCTGGAATATTTTCTGCAAAATGATCTGGATGCTCAAGTCAGTTTTCGGGAGATTCAGCCTTGCCCCTTTGGGGAGGCATACGTTCAGTTTAGGCACATCCGTGACAGAGATAGGTTGGTCAGGGACAGTCCACATGCCTTTGGTGATGTATTCATTACATTTACCAAGCACAACGAGGGCAGAAACTGGAGGAGAGTTCAGTTTAACAGGGTCTGCTGGCTGTTGATTGTTGGAGTGCCTTTCGATCACTCTAACACTAAAGATATTGCCACTACAATAGCCAAATTTGGGAGAATTATAAACTAGGAGAAGGAAGATGCTTTAAAGGGCAAGATTCTGGTCAAGGCCAGAGTCACAGACCTAATCGAAATTCCAAAAAGCATCCGTTGGTCTGAAGGAGAGAATTTTGAGGAAGGATCACTCACAAGTTCAGTTGAAGTGTTGCTGGAGGAAATGCAAGGTGGTGGGCCTACATATGAGGATCCATTCCCTCCTCCTAGAGTTGATCCACATCCAATTCCTCAGAATGCTAATGACTTTCCAGGATTTCACAACATGCAGCTTAACAATGCCCCTGCTGACAATGTTGAGTGGGAAGAATGGGATGAGCAGGGCCACTGGGCCTTTCCTCAGCCAGTAGCACAGCCTATGGACATAATTCAATAGCAACAACAGGAAGAAGTTCAGTTAGATGGTAATGAAGTTATGCCCAACAGCAGCATTACCACAACAATTTCTTTGTCAGAAGGTTTATCCTCTCACAATGTAGGACCTAATATCCAGAACCAAGAGGTAAACCAAATTGCTTTGGGAAACACTGGGGCACCTCTAGGTGTTGGTCTACACAATTTGCTGCAAGCCTACCCCTCTGATGATGCTGAAAATGATTTGGAAGAAGGTGAATTCATTGCACATGTGGATCAACCATTGGGTGTTGCTGAGCAAGTGGTTCAGCATGAAGCTGCAGCCCAAGGTCTAAACAATGCAGAAGAGAATTTGAATGTCATTGACCTCCTTCCTCAACAGGAGGCTCTGCAACTTCAAGCCTCAGGAGCTGATGAAGCTTCTGTTGCAGTTGTAGTTCAGGATCCTTCAGATGACTTACAGCTTGCTACAGATCAAAGCCTAATTAAGGAAGGGCCAAAAGTGATTGAGGATCCAGAGAGCTCTATCCCTATTAAGGAAAATGCTGGACCTTCTGCAGGTATTAGCAATATTAAGTTGGATAATGTTTCTAAATCATTTATTAGTTCACAAGAAATATTTCAGTTGGCTTCACAACATGCTTTCTCTGTTATTGATGGTGCTCATCTTATGTCTGAGGAAGGTATTGAGCTCTAGGGGAAACACTTTGCACCCTCCCCCCCACACAGGTGACAAGTTCTTTTTCTTCAGATATTCCAGTAAGTTGGTTCAACTTCATCCTTCACTTACTTCTGACACCAGACAAATTTGATTGGACTTTGCACCTGCTGAAATCCCCCTTATGGCAAGTTTTGATTGAGAACTGTAAAGAGGAAGATTCTATGACTTTTTGTATTCTTGACAAATGATCTGTCTCTCAGGCTCTAGTTTGCAAGTTACAGTCTCCTCCTGGATCTAATAAAGAGAATGCAGGATGCAGCCCAGCAGCTCACTCTTCTTCTGGAGCAGGTAGTCCTCTCAAAATGGTTCTCCAACTAATGTTATCCTCTTACCTGCTGGTGAGGCAATCTCCAGAAAGAGGAGGGGAAAAGGACCTCGAAACTCAGGTAAGGAGAAGTGGAAGAATTAGAGAGGAAAACAAAGGTTTCAAAAGAAATTCATGCACAGGAAAATCTTGTCTTCCTTGCAATGCTGCTCCACCAGTTTTGCACAGTAAAAGTAGTTAAAATCTCACAACATCTTTTTGCAAGGTGGCTGGAGAGGATCTACAAGAGAATCTAGCCAAGAGGGCCAAAAGCAAGGAGTCTGATGGGGAGGCCAAGAATTTGAAGGCCATGGAGAACA
The DNA here is from genome assembly GCF_018294505.1 of Triticum aestivum. Lineage (NCBI taxonomy): Eukaryota > Viridiplantae > Streptophyta > Magnoliopsida > Poales > Poaceae > Triticum > Triticum aestivum. The sequence continues at coordinate 251,532,539 of NC_057798.1, forward strand.
ACAACTCCATACCTAGTACAGAATGATTAGTACAATCACTAAATGTTGTGGCGCGAAAGCCAGGGACCATAGGGAGAATGTTCCTAAGATAGTATTTCAGATTATGGGCTCTAAGTACTGCCAGAGGCATTTTGTTATGTACTTGCTTGACATCTTTCCATGCAGACTTTGTTGCTTTTGCTGTAATGATTTGCTCTTCTGGGAGACTTGTAAGATGATGATTTGCATACCTAGATCTATGAATATTCTATGCTACACCCAAATATTTATTCACATCCTATGTTTGCTTTGTTGTGGTCTGTCAAGGGGTGGTCTTTGACAATAATATAATATCTAACATGTTACATAATGAATAATAAAAGATCTTGGAACATATTAAACTGGAACATTAGGGGCATCAATGCAGAAGCAAAATGGTTAGCTTTAAAGCAAAAAATTGAGGAAAGTGCAGCTAGGATCATCTGTTTATAGGAGAACAAAAGGGAGGGGTTTGATCTGACTTATGTTAATAACTTCTTCCCACACAGATTTAATAAATTTGAGTATCTCCCTTTTGTTGGGGCTTCTGGAGGAATTATTATCATCTGGGTTGGTTCTCTTTTCCAAGGAGAAGTTCTGTTCCAGAATAGGTTTTCTCTCTTAGTGAAATTCACTTGCAGCATCTCCAACCAGTCTTGGGTTTTGACAAACATCTATGGTCCTAGTAACCAGGAAGACAAAGCTGAATTTCTGCAATGGTTTAGTAATATTCAAATGCCCCCTGAGGTGGATTGGATAGTGATGGGTGACTTCACTTTTATCAGATCCCCAAGTGACAGGAACAAACCAGGGGGGTGTCAATCAAATTCTTCTTTTTAATGAAGCTATTAGTGATCTAGGTTTGCTTGAATTGCCCTTAAAAGGTAGGCAATTTAGTTGGAGTAACATGCAGGAAAACCCACTGTTAGAAAAGCTTGACTGGTTCTTCACCTCAACTTCCTGGATGATTTCATACCCAGATACTATTGCTCTTCCACTTGCAAGGCCTATTTCTGACCATCTGCCCTGCTTGGTTGAAGTGGGCACCTCTATTCCAAAAGAAAAAGTGTTTAGATTTGAGAATTTCTGGTTGAAACACATCTCTTTTAAGGAGATAGTTAAAGCAGCTTGGGACATTCTTGTGGGTTACACAAATCTTGCTAAGATGATCAATGCTAAATTTAAGAACCTCAGGAGGGCTTTAAAATTATGGTCAAAGAGCTTGACTTGCCTTCATAAACAGATTGCAGATATTAATGAGTGCATTTTCCTCCTAAACTTCTTTGAGGAATTTAGAAGATTGGACACAATGGAGTGGAATTGTAGAGGTTTGCTCAAAGAACACTTGCTGACTATTTTGAAGAACCAAAAGATATACTGGAAGCAGAGAGGAAAATTTAAAGGAGTAAAATTTGGAGATGAAAATACAAAGTTTTTCCACACCAGAGCATCCATTAATCACAGGCATAATAAAATTGCCATGCTCCTTAATGAGGATCACATTGAAATAACAGATCATGCTGGCAAGGCTGGCATTCTTTGGGAATCATCCAAAAAGAGATTAGGAAAATCTGAGGGTCACACTATGCATTTTGATTTGCACAACCTTCTTGCTAATCAGATTAACCCAGATATCTTCAAGGATATTGAACAGCCATTTTCAGATGAGGAAATAAATAATGTGGTTAAGAACCTGCCTACTGACAAATCCCCTGGGCCAGATGGATTTAACAATGAGTTTTTGAAAGCATGCTGGGACATTATAGGAGATGATGTAAGAAAATTAGTGCATGCCTTCCATGAAGGTAATATTTCTCTTGAGAGCATCAACACTTCATACATCGCACTAATCCCCAAGAATAATGCTCCTCTCACCCCAAGTGATTTTAGACCAATTTCTTTGATTAATGTGGTGCTCAAGATCATCACTAAATTATTGGCAAAAAATTGCAAAAGGTTATTCTGCAAATGATTCACATTAACCAATATGGATTTCTTAAAGACAGGGTAATTCAAGATTGTTTGGGGTGGTCTTACGAATACATTCACCAATGTCTGAAATCTAGAGAAGAATTGCTTGTGCACAAACTAGACTTTCAAAAAGCATTTGATACCATTGAACATCAAGCAATTATAGACATCCTCAGAGCTAAAGGTTTTAGAGATAAGTGGATCTCATGGATAGAAATGATCTTTAACTCTGACTCAACTGCTGTGATGCTGAATGGAGTGCCTGGTAAAAAAATACTGTGGAAGGGTAGTTCCACAAGGAGATCCTCTATCACTACTGTTGTTTGTCATAGCTGCAGATCTTCTTCAATCAGTCATCAATAAAGTAATTGGAGTAGGCCTCCTTCATGCACCTCTGCAAATTAACTCCATCACTGACTTTCCAATTGTTCAGTATGCAGATGACACCTTGGTAATAATGCAAGCTGATTCCAGACAACTCATCTGTCTTAAAGCCCTACTGAACACTTTTGCTTCTGCCACTGGTCTCAAAGTAAATTATCAGAAGTCTATCATGGTACCTATTAATATTCAAGAGGAGAGGGCACAAATCTTTGCTGGAACTCTTAATTGTCAGATGTGACACTTTCCATTCACATACCTTGGCCTTCCTTTAGGCCTTCACAAACCAACAGTGGGACAATGTCTCCCATTGGTTAATAGGGTTGCAAAAAGATTGGTTGGATTGCCACATTTATGACCTATGCAGGCAGATTGTTAATGGTTAAATCTGTTCTGGCATCTCTCACAATATTCTTCATGAGCTATTTGGATGTACCAGTTACTATTAAGTAGCAGATCTTAAAATATTTCAGACACTGCTCGTGGAGAGGCCCAGATATGGATGATCATAGACCAGCTCTAGTGAAATGGACCATTGTTTGTAGGCCAAAGAATCAAGGAGGGCTAGGAGTCATGGATATTTTCACACAAAACAAGGCACTGCTTATGAAGAAGTTAGACAAATTCTATAACAGACATGACATTCCCTGGGTACAATTTATTTGGCAAACTCATTACTCTGAAAATAAGTTGCCAGGAGATGAGTTAGTGGGATCTTTCTGGTGGAAGGCAAACTTGCAGTTGATCCAACAGTTTAAAGCTTTAGCAAGGTGCAACTTGGGAGATGGCAGAAGTGCTTAATTTTGGTCTGACTTATGGTCTGAGGAACTCTTGCAGCATAAGTTCCCTCATCTCTTCTCTTTTGTGATTAATCACAGACTTACAGTGCAGCAGGTTCTTGCCACAGAATATATGGAAGATCTATTCCACCTTCCATTATCAATAGAGGCCCATGAACAATTTTTACAGCTTGAAGAATTGTGCTACACTATGAGGCAATCACAGTACCAGAACCTCACAGACACATGGAGCTATATCTAGGGTAATGAGCACTTTTCTACAACCAAAGCTTACAATGTCATGATTGGTTTCAAGCAAACCCCACCACACTTCAACTGGATTTAGAATTCCTCCTGCCAACCTAAACACAAAATGTTCTTCTGGATGCTCTTACATGACAGACTCAATACAAGAAATCTTCTGAGAAGGAAAACATTTGTGCCAGAAGACTATAACTGTGCTCTCAGGGGATGCCAACATGAGGAAACTCTGTATCATTTGTTTTGGGGATGCTCATTTGCTAAGAGGTGTTGGGATCACATTTGTCCCACTAGAACACCAAATTTATCTGTCCTAGAGGCCTTCCAGGATATCAAGGAAAAGCTGAGACTCCCCTTCTTCATGGATATAATAATACTCACCTCCTGGGCTATCTGGATTTCCGGAAACAACAAGATCTTTGAACATATTCACCCCACATTTCAAGGATGGAAGCGGATTTATTTGCTGGAGCTGAAGTTACTCAAGCACAGGATAAGACCAAAACATGCCAATCAGCTCATCTCATGGCTGGATCTTCAAGGATAATTTTTTTCCCTTTTTCTTTGGCAGCCTAGCTTTCTGCCTAGGTCTTTAGCCTTAGACTTAGTATTTGTTGTTTGTACTGTTGTTCTAGTTTCTTTGTTTTCTCTCTTCTCTTTCTCTTTCTTCTTTCTTATTTTCTAGGGGGCTTTTCTCAAGCCCTTACTGTCTTTTATTTCTGGTACATTGGACATTCTGCTCTTTCATATTTATAAAAATTGCAGTGGGGCGTTTTACCCTACTGTTTATAGTAAAAAAAAGTCCTCCTCCAACTGCAAGAATACCTCTCGCAAGGCTAAGGCATACATCGGCAAGGAGATGGACTCCGATGAAGAAGAGTCATCTGACTCCGGAGAAATTGAAGAATCTGATGAGGATTCTTATTCCGGCATGGATGACATAGCATGTGCCTCCACCCCTACATCAAACTTCTTCGAGAAACATTCGAGCGATGACGAACCTCTGGCTACTGCTTCATGGCCAAAGCTTAGAAAGAAAAGCTATCCTCTAAACATCACAAGGTTCACTCCAGTGATCAATATTCTTCGGATGAGGATGGCCATGCTAAATTGATCAAAATTGCTAATATACAACAAAACTCTCTTGAGAAAATTGAGAAAACCCTAATGAAATATGAAGGGTTGTTGGTTGAGGAGATGGAGAAAACCCAGTCGTTAACAGAAGAGTATTCAGCTCTCTAGTCACGATTGGAAGAACTATCAAATCGTCATGATTTTCTCTCGACCGACCATGAGAGATTGACATATGATTACCTGAAAAGGAAATAGGAACTCGAGTCGCTGAGAGAGGCTCATGATGATTTTATCAGATAAATTTCTCTTCTCACCCAACAACTCAAAGAGAAACCTGAAGTGTTTACACCACCTTGCTTAAATGCCTTGAACGTAGCAATGCTGAATCAAATGTTGAATCTTCTGTGAATGCTAACCCCTCTGTCGAGGAAAATTGTTTTGTGTCTGATGGGACTGCTAGGTTGAATGAACTTTTGCAGATAGGAATGTTCAAATCTCTCAAAGGGCATCAGACTGTGTGAGGTTCTGAAGAAATCTATTCTTCATAAAAATCCTAGGAAAGAAGGTATCGGTTTCGAAAGGAAACTGGATGAAAATGGCACCTACTGGGAACCTGATCAATATCCTCGCACCGTGTGGGTGCCTGCCAAGAGCAAAATGCTCCATCCAGCTTTGTTTTTGGGATATGATTCTCCTACCCCTCAATACTCTCTTGATGATTCTATGGACAACTATAAGTTGTTCAAAAACGAACATGGTGAGGCTGTTGCTTGTTATGTTGGACCAAATAGCAGAAATGCCCCCCCCAAAGAAAGCTATTTGGGTACCCAGGAAAACTATCGATGCATTACCTATTACTTCATCACTAACCATGCAGGAAGAAAATGCTCGTTACTTTGTTCGACAGATTGAATACATGCATACCTCATTCAATCACTACACTCATTCATCTGGAAAGAATTTCAATGCCTATTCCTTCGATTATGCTCATACTTCTTTGAATAACTATTATGGTTATCGAAGGAAATCATATCATGCTTGCCCTACTATTTCTAAGCCACCGGCGAAGATGTGGGTGGTTAAAAACGCCTAATTCTTCTGCAGGACTATGTCTTCGGGTGTACCGAAGGGATAATGGATAGTGGATGCACTAGTCATATGACCAGAGACAAGTCGTTGTTTGTCAACCCCAACTTATCTGCTTCATCTCTGAAGTATATGCTACCTCTTAAGCTTGTGTTGGTTTTCCCTTGAAGAGGAAAGGGTGATGCAGCAAAGTAGCGTATGTATTTCCCTCAGTTTTGAGAACCAATGTATCAATCCAGTAGGAGACAACGCACAAGTCATCGAATACCTACACAAACAATCAACAACTTTCTCCCAACGCGATAAAGGGGTTGTTAATCCCTTCACGGTCACTTGCAAAAGTGAGATCTGATAGATATAGGTAAACGTTAAAGTAAATATTTTTGGTATTTTTGGTTTATAGATCGGAAAGTAAAAGATTGCAAAATAGTAGATCGGAAACTAGCAAGATGTAAACGAGATTCAATATAATGGAAAAGAGACCCGAGGGCCATAGGTTTCACTAGTGGCTTCTCTCAAGATAGCAAATATTATGGTGGGTGAACAAATTACTGTTGTGCACTTGATAGAAAAGTGCATAGTTATGATGATATCTAAGGCAATGATCATGAACATAGGCATCATGTCCATGTCAAGTAGACTAACTCCTGCCTGCATCTACTACTATTACTCCACACATCGACCGCTATCCACCATGCATCTAGAGTATTAAGTTCAAAAAGAACAGAGTAACGCATTAAGCAAGATGACATGATGTAGAGGAATTAACTCAAGCAATATGATGAAAACCCCATCTTTTTATCCCGGATGGCAACAATACAATACGTGCCTTGCTGCCCCTACTATCACTGGGAAAGTACACTGCAAGACTGAACCCAAAACTAAGCACTTCTCCCATTGCAAGAAAGATCAATCTAGTAGGCCAAACTAAACCGATAATTCAAAGAGACTTGCAAAGATATCAAATCATGCATATAGAGAAGAACCAAATAGTAATCATAGATAATCTTGATCATAAATCCACAATTCATCAGATCTCGGCAAACACACCGCAAAATAATATTCCATCGAATAGATCTCCAAGAACATCGAGGAGAACATGGTATTGAGAATCAAAGAGAGAGAAGAAGCAATCTAGCTAATAACTATGGACCCGAAGGTCTGTAGTAAACTACTCATGCTTCATCGGAGAGGTAATCGTGTTGATGTAGAAGCCCTCCATGATCGAATCCCCTCTGCCAGGATGCCGGAAAAGGTCCCTAGAGGGGTACTCATGGGTACAGAAGGTTGCAGCGGTGGAAAATAGGTTTTGTGGCTCTCCTGGATGTTTTGAAGGTATAAGAGTATATATAGTCGAAGGAACTAGGCCAGGGGAGCTATGAGGGGCCCATGAGGGTGGGGAGCGCGCCCTACCCCTGGATGCACCCTCCTGCCTCGTGGCTTCCTCGTTGCGTCTCCAACTTCATCTCCAAGTCTTCCAGTTTGCTTTCGGTCCAAGAAAGATTATCGTGAAGGTTTCATTCCGTTTGGACTCCGTTTGCTATTCCTTCTCTGCGAAACTCTAAAATAGGCAAAAAAAACAAAAACTGGCATTGGGCCTTCGGTTAATAGGTTAGTCCCAAAAATAATATAAAATAGCATATAAATGCCTATTAAACATCCAAAATAGATAATATAATAGCATGGAACAATCAAAAATTATAGATATGTTGGAGACGTATCAAGCATCCCCAAGCTTAATTCCCACTCGTCCTCGAGTAGGTAAATGATAAAAACAGAACTTTTGATGTGGAATGCTACCTAACATATTTATCCATGTAATTTTCTTTATTGTGGCATGAATGTTTAGATCCGAAAGATTCAAAACAAAAGTTAAATATTGACATAAAAATAATAATACTTCAAGCATACTAACAAAGCGATCATGTCTTGTAAAAATAACATGGCCAAAGAAAGCTATCCCTACAAAATCATATAGTCTAGCTATGCTCTATCTTCATCACACAAAATATTTAAATCATGCACAACCCCAATGACAAGCCAAGCAATTGTTTCATACTTTTGATGTTCTCAAACTTTTTCAATCTTCACGCAATACATGAGCGCGAGCCATGGATATAACACTATAGGTGGAATAGAATGGTGGTTGTGGAGAAGACAAAAAGGAGAAGATAGTCTCACATCAACTAGGCGTATCAACGGGCTATGGAGATGCCCATCAATAGATATCAATGTGAGTGAGTACGGATTGCCATGCAACAGATGCACTAGAGCTATAAGTGTATGAAAGATCAAAAGGAAACTAAGTGGGTGTGCATCCAACTCGCTTGCTCACGAAGACCTAGGGCATTTTGGGGAAGCCCATCATTGGAATATACAAGCCAAGTTCTATAATGGAAAAAAATCCCACTAGTATATGAAAGTGACAACATAGGAGACTCTCTATCATGAAGATTATGGTGCTACTTTGAAGCACAAGTGTGCAAAAAGGATAGTAACATTGCCCCTTCTCTCTTTTTCTCTCATTTTTTTATTTGGGCCTTTTTTATGGCCTCTTTTTTTCGTCCGGAGTCTCATCCCGACTTGTGGGGGAATCGTAGTCTCCATCATCCTTCCCTCACATGGGACAATGCTCTAATAATGAAGATCATCACACTTTTATTTACTTACAACTCAAGAATTACAAATCATTAGAACAAAATATGACTCTATGTGAATGCCTCCGGTGGTGTATCGGCAGGTGCAATGAATCAAGAGTGACATTGTGACGCCCCCGATTCAATCGTACACTAATCATGCGCGCAAATGTGTACGATCAAGATCAGGGACTCACGGGAAGATATCACAACACAACTCTAAAAGTAAAATAAGTCATACAAGCATCATATTACAAGCCAGGGGCCTCGAGGGCTCGAATACAAGTGCTCGAACATCAAAGAGTTAGCGGAAGCAATAATATCTGAGTACAGACATAAGTTAAACAAGTTTGCCTTCATAAGGCTAGCACAAATTGGGATACATATCGAAAGAGGCGCAGGCCTCCTGCCTGGGAGCCTCCTAAACTACTCCTGGTCGTCGTCAGCGGCCTGCACATAGTAGTAGGCACCTCTGGTGTAGTAGGAGTCGTCATTAACAGTGGCGTCAAGCTCCTGGGCTCCAGCATCTGGTTGCGACAACTAGGTAGAATGGAAGGGGGGAAAAGAGGGAGAAAAGCAACCGTGAGTACTCATCCAAAGTACTCGCAAGCAAGGACCTACACTACATATGCATGGGTATATGTGTAAAGAGGCAATATCGATGGACTGAACTGCAGAATGCCAGAATAAGAGGGGGATAGCTAGTCCTATCGAAGACTACGCTTCTGGCAGCCTCCGTCTTGCAGCATGTAGAAGAGAGTAGATTGAACTCCTCCAAGTAGCAGCGCATAGCATAATCCTACCCGGCGATCCTCCCCTCGTCGCCCTGTGGGAAAGCGATCACCGGGATGTCTCTGGAACTTGTCTGGGTGTGTTTTATTAAGTATCCGGTTCTAGTTGTCATAAGGTCAAGGTACAACTCCGGGTCGTCCTTTTACCGAGGGACACGACTATTCGAATAGATCAACTTCCCTGCAGGGGTGCACCACATAACCCAACACGCTCGATCCCCTTTGTCTGGACACACTTTTCTGGGTCATGCCCGGCCTTGGAAGATCAACACGTCACAGCCCCACCTAGGCCTAACAGAGAGGTCAGCACGCCGGTCTAACTCCTATGGCGCAGGGGTCTGGGCCCATCACCCATTGCACACCTGCATGTTGTGTGGGCGGCCAGAAGCAGACCTAGCCTCCCTAATACAAGAGCAGGCGTTCCAGTCCAATCCGGCATGCATCGCTCAGTCGCTAACGTCTAGAAGGCTTCGGCTAATACCACGACGTCGAGTGCCAATATCTTTCCCGCGTAGTTGGTTAGTGCGTATAGGCCAGTGGCCAGACTCAGATCAAATACCAAGATCTCGTTAAGCGTGTTATTTTGAAGTAACCACGGATGCCGACCAGGGCCAGGCCCACCTCTCGCCTAGGTGGTCTCAACCTGCCTTGTCGCTCTGCCACAAAGTAACAGTCGGGGGCCGTCGGGAACTCAGGCCCACCTCTACCGGGATGGAGCCACCTGTCCTTCCAGCCCCCACATCGGAATCCCTTGCGGGTACTCAACGAGCCAACCCGACTTTAGTCACCATCTGTATAGTATGTATATATGTATAGTATATACCCGTGATCACCTCCCGAGTGATCACGGCCCGATAGTATAGCAAGGCAGACTGACAAGAATGCAGGGCCAATGATGATAAACTAGCATCCTATACTAGGCATTTAGGATTGCGGGTAAGGTATCAATGAATGTGGCAACAATGACAGGCTATGCAACAAAATAGGAGTAACCGAACAGTAACATGCTACACTACTCTAATGCAAGCAGTAGAGAGAGGAATAGGCGATATCTGGTGATCAAGGGGGGGCTTGCCTGGAAGCTCAGCCGAGAAGGAGGGGTCATCAACACCGTAGTCGTACTGGGCAGCAGCAGCGTCGGTCTCGTAGTCTACCAGAGAGAAGAGGGGGAAGAAACAATAAATTCAATGCAAACATAAGCATGACGATGCATGACATGACAATGAGCGGTGCTAGGTGTGCCCTAACGCGGCAATAGGTGGTACCGGCGAAAGGGGGAAACATCCGGGAAAGTATCCCCGGTGTTTCGCGTTTTCGGACAGATGAATCGGAGGTGAAATGTTGCAGGTTCGCTATGCTAGGGACGCGTGGCGAATGAACGGGCTGCGTATCTGGATTCGTCTCGTCGTTCTGAGCAACTTTCATGTACAAAGTTTTTCCATCCGAGCTACGTTTTATTTTATATTAATTTTAAAAGATTTAAATCATTTTTAGGATTAACAGAATTAATTAAATCAAAAGGCATTTATGACATCATCATGACATGTGCGTGATGCAAGCGGTCAAAGTTAACCATTGACCAGTCAACTAATGGGTGGGTCCCGCATGTCATAGGTTGTTATCTAATTGAAAGTAGTTAGATTTATTAGCAGGTTAATTAGGTTTAATTAACTAGACTAATTAAGTTAATTAATTATTTAATTAAATAAATAATTTTTATTTTTATTTTTATTACTATTTTTTAATTCTCTTTTTTTATGAAAATGTTCTGGGCATGGGCCCCATCTCTCATGGGCCCCAGGGGCCAAACGGGGTAGGTTAACGGGCGCGCGGGTGCCAGCCCAAATGGCCGGGTGTGCGGGTGTGGTGGCCTGCGCCCGATAGGGCGCCCGGGGGGGGGGGGTTGCTGGCGAGGCGCGGAGCGGGGCGGGGCCAAGGTGATGCACGGGCGGCCGCCGGAGGCCGAATCGATGTAGAAGCAACAGCGGGAGCGGCGACGGTGCTCGCCAGGAGGGGCGTGGGGTGCGGCCGTCATGGGAGAGCAGCACGGCAGCGGTGCGAGGTGGCGACGATGGTGAGCAGGGACGGGGCCCGGGCGAGGCGCGGTGAGAGAGAGACAAGGAGAGGGAGGCGCTCACTAGGGTCGTAGGGTTAAGGGCAGCGTTGCTAGGGGAGGAGGACGGGGACGACGTGCGGTGCGACTGCGAAGTCCGGCGGCGTCCGGGACGGCTTTGGGCGACGGGGTCGGGGTTGACGCGGCGATGACAGGGCGGCGCCGGGAGGAAGCAGAGGCACCAGGAGGCGTGCAGTCCGACGGAGAGGAAGACGGGGATAATGGCGTAGAGGACGACGGGGGAAGGTCCATCAAGGTCCAGGTCGATGGCCGACGCGGCCGGCGCGGCGAGAGGCGCCGCCGAGCGCCCGATCCAATCTGGATCGGGGGAGCAGAGGGAGGAGTGGGACGAGTGGGGGCAAGTGGTGCGGTCGGGGTTAGGGTTTGGTCGCCCAGGGGGATAAGCGAGTGAGGGTCAGGGTGCGGCTGGGCCGGCCTGGTTGGCCCAGTTGGGCTGGTGGCCTGCTGGGCCGGAGCGTGGGGGGTGTTTTCTTTCTTTTCTTTTCTTTGTTTTGTTATTGTTTAGACCTTTTCTGTTTCTTTTTATTTATTTTATTTCTTTACTGCGTCACTTGAAGTTTCTTTTATGTTAGTTTTATAAAATACCAAATGAGCACCTAAATTAGTATTACTAATTAGTCCACTGCCACAATTATTTTGGTACACTACTAAATTAATTATATTATTATAACTTTATAAAAGGCATTTGATTAATTATTTTGCCCTCCGTTTTGGTTGTTTTAGTGCATTTAAATATTATAAGAAATGTTGGTTTCTCCAACATTATTACTCATGAATTTATTTGTCACATTTAGAACATTTTAGTTTTAATGTTTGAAAACTTTTATTGTTAGCTTGATTTTGATTTTGAATTTGAACGCGGACCAGTTTCGAACTAACGAGAGATTAGCAACAGTAATCGGGGTGACGTGGCATCATTAGCAGCGGTTCACTGTAGCTTAAATACCCGGGCGTCACAGACATGTATGAAAAAATTATGAACGGTGGCTTTGCCACAAATACGATGTCAAATACATGATCATGCAATGCAATATGACAATGATGGAGCGTGTCATAATAAACGGAACGGTGGAAAGTTGCATGGAAATATATCTCGGAATGGCTACGGAAATGCCATAATAGGTAGGTATGGTGGCTGTTTTGAGGAAGGAAATGGTGGGTGCATGGTATCGGCGAAAATTGCGCGACAGAAGAGAGGCTAGCAATGGTGGAAGGGTGAGAGTGCGTATAATCCATGGACTCAACATTAGTAATAAAGAACTCACATACTTATTGCAAAAATCTATTAGTTATCGAAACGAAGTACTACGCGCATGCTCCTAGGGGGATAGATTGGTAGGAAAAGACCATCGCTCGTCCCCGACCGCCACTCATAAGGAAGACAATTAATAAATTAATCATGCTCCTACTTCATCACATAACGGTTCACCATACGTGCATGCTACGGGGATCACAAACTTTAACACAAGTATCTCTCAAATTCATAACTACTCTACTATCATGACTCTAATATCACCATCTTCATATCTCAAAACAATCATAAAGAATCAAACTTCTCATAGTATTCAATGCACTTTATATGAAAGTTTTATTATATCCATCTTGGATGCCCATCATATTAGGACTAATTTTATAACCAAAGAAAATTACCATGTTGATCTAAAAGACTCTCAAAATAATATAAGTGAAGCATGAGAGTTCAACAATTTCTATAAAATAAACCACCGTCGTGCTCTAAAAAGATATAGGTGAAGCACTAGAGCAATATTGTCTAGCTCAAAAGATATAAGTGAAGCACATAGAGTATTATAATAAATCATGATTCATGCGTGTCTCTCCCAAAATGTGTGTACAGAAAGTATAATTGTGGTAAACTAAAAAGCAAAGACTCAAATCAAACAAGACACTCCAAGCAAAACACATATCATGTGGTGAATAAAAATATAGCCTCAAGTAAAGTTACCGATAGACAAAGACGAAAGAGGGAATGCCTTCCGGGGCAGCCCCAAGCTTAGGCTTTTGTTTGTCCTTGAATTTTACCTTGGGGTGCCTTGGGCATCCCCAAGCTTAAGCTCTTGCCAATCCTTATTCCAAAGTCCATCAAATCCTTATCCAAAGCTTGAAAACTTCACAACACAAAACTCGACAGAAAATCTCATGAGCTCTGTTAGTATAAGAAAATAAATCACCACTTTAAGGTACTGTTGTGAACTCATTCTTTATTTATATTGGTGTAATATCTACTGTATTCCAACTTCTCCATGGTTCATACCCCCGATACTACCCATAGATTCATCAAAATAAGCAAACAACACGCGAAAAACAGAACCTGTCAAAAACAGAACAGTCTGTAGTAATCTGTAACTCTAGAATACTTATGTAACTCTAACAATACTACCAAAGAAGACCTGAGCAATTTGTGTAACAATCCAGATAAAAAAGAATCATATCAAGATCACGTTTCTATGAATTTGCAAAACTAATTTACTAAGCGCAAAAGTTTCTGATTTTCAGCAGGATCAACACAACTATCACCTAAGCTATCCTAAAGGTTTAACTTGGCACAAACACTAATTAAAAAATAAAACCACATCTAACCAGAGGCTATATGAATTATTTATTACTAAACAGGAACAAAAACCAAAGAACAAAAATAAAATTGGGTTGCCTCCCAACAAGCGCTATTGTTTAACGTCCTTAGCTAGGCATAATTTTAATGATGCTCACATAAAAGACAAGAATTGAAGCACAAATAGAGCATCATAAAACATGCGACAAACAGATCTAAGTATAACATACTTCCTATGCATAGGCATTTTATAAGCAAACAAATTAGCAAGGCAAGAAAAACTAGCATATGCAAGGAAGAAGAAAGAGACGATAGCAATCTCAACATGAAGAGAGGTAATTTAGTAACATGAAAATTTCTACAACCATATTTTCCTCTCTCATAATAATTACATGTAGGATCATAAGAAAATTCAACAATATAGCTATCACATAACATATTCTCAACACGATCCACATGCATTCAAAGTTGACACTCTTCCAAAATAGTGGGATTAACATTAACTAAAGTCATGACCTCTCCAAACCCACATTTATCAAAAATTTCATAAGATTGAATATTCTCCAAATATGTGGGGTCTAAAGTTGACACTCTTACAAACCCACTTTGAATATTATTGCAAACACTATTATCAATCTCATATTCATCATGGGGCTTAAATAAATTTTCCAAGATCATAAAAAGAATCACCCCAATCATGATCATTGAAACAAATAGTAGACATAGCAAAACTAGCATCCCCAAGCTTAGGGTTTTGCATATTACTAGCACAATTGACATTAATAGAATTTTTAATAACATCATTGCAATCATGCTTTTCATCGAAGGAACTATCAAGTATGGGTGCAATAGCAACAATGTGATGTTTAACGTAAGGGACTATAGCAAATTCATCTCCATAAATATTGGCATCATGGCCACAAGAATAGCAAGCATCATGTCCATCAAGGGATATTTCAAATCATTGGAATCATAATTATCTACAGATTCATGCATATCATTATTTTCTTCCAAAGCAATGGTTATTCTATCAATAAATTCTTTGACATAGACATTATGAGCATAGTTTTCATAGCAATATTTAAGTATGTCAAAATTTTCAGATTTGTAGAGAGTAATATCATACTTTTCAATCAAAGAAGCAACTTCATAAGCACCCTTAAAAGCAACAAATTCTTCAATTTGTTCGATATCATAGTAACTATAAACACCCTTTGCATAAGAAGATAAGATTTCATTATCATTAAACTCACATAGGTAGGGAAGGTGTTTTTAGGGTTCTTAGAGCAACAAGTAAAATCATAAATTTCACAAAGATTCCAAGCATAACATAGCAAAGTATTTATTTGATTCCATAAGAGTCTCCCTTTTTCAGACAAATGGTGATGCACAGAATGAGCATGCTCATCTAAAGATTTTCAGTCAACTAAACTAGTTGGGGTTTCAGCACGAGCACAAATAGATTGAAGATTATCCAAGTAGAACACTTTAAGTGGATCCATATCAATAGATTTTTAGCAAGAAAAGATGCAAGCAAATGGAAGTCACATGGAAACACAAACAAAAAGACATACGGGAGAGGGGCGAAGAAAAGGCAAAGGTTTTAGAAAATCGTTTTATGAGTGGGGGGAGGAAAAGGAGAGGCGGATGGCGAATAATGTAATGCAAGGGAGAAGAGTTTATGATGGGTACTTGGTATGGCTCGACTTGACGTAGATCTCCCCGACAATGGTGCCAGAAATCCTTCTTGCTACCTCTTGAGATTACGTTGGTTTTCCCTTGAAGAGGAAAGGGTGATGCAGCAAAGTAGCATAAGTATTTCCCTCAGTTTTGAGAACCAAGGTATCAATCTAGTAGGAGACAGCGCACAAGTCACCGAATACCTGCACAAACAATCAACAACTTGCACCCAACGCGATAAAGGGGTTGTCAATCCCTTCACGGTCACTT
This sequence comes from Triticum aestivum, assembly GCF_018294505.1. Classification (NCBI taxonomy): domain Eukaryota; kingdom Viridiplantae; phylum Streptophyta; class Magnoliopsida; order Poales; family Poaceae; genus Triticum; species Triticum aestivum. The sequence goes on from NC_057798.1 coordinate 251,548,189, forward strand.
CCAAAAGTGAGATATGATAGAGATAGATAAACGGTGAAGTAAATGTTTTTGGTATTTTTGGTTTATAGATCGGAAAGTAAAAGATTGCAAAATAGTAGATCAGAAACTAGCAAGATGTAAACAAGATTCAATATAATGGAAAAGAGACCCGGGGGCCATAGGTTTCACTAGTGGCTTCTCTCAAGATAGCAAATATTATGGTGGGTGAACACACCGCAAAACACACCGCAAAAGAATATTACATCGAATAGATATCCAAGAACATCGAGAGGAACATGGTATTGAGAATCAAAGAGAGAGAAGAAGCCATCTAGCTAATAACTATGGACCTGAAGGTCTGTGGTAAACTACTCACGCTTCATCAGAGAGGTAATGGTGTTGATGTAGAAGCCCTCCATGATCGAATCCCCCTCCGGCAGGACGCCAGAAAAGGTCCCTAGAGGGGATCTCACAGGTACATAAGGTTGCGGTGGTGGAAAATAGGTTTCGTGGCTCTCCTGGATGTTTTCAGGGTATAAGAGTACATATAGGCGAAGGAACTAGGTCAGGGGAGCTACGAGGGGCCCACGAGGGTGGGGGGCGCACCCTACCCCCCAGGCACGCCCTCCTGCCTCGTAGCTTCCTCGTTGCATCTCCGACTTCATCTCCAAGTCTTCTAGTTTGCTTTCGGTCCAAGAAAGATCATCACGAAGGTTTCATTCCGTTTGGACTCCGTTTGGTATTCCTTTTCTGCGAAACTCTAAAATAGGCAAAAAAACAGAAACTGGCACTGGGCCTTCGGTTAATAGGTTAGTCCCAAAAATAATATAAAATAGCATATGAATGCCTATTAAACATCCAAAACAGATAATATAATAGCATGGAACAATCAAACATTATAGATACGTTGGAGACGTATTAGTATATTACTGATAACCCACAAGTATAGGAGATCGCAACAGTTTTTGAGTGTATAGTATTCTACCCAAATTTATAGATTCGACACAAGGGGAGCTAAAGAATATTTGCAAGTATTAGTAGCTGAGTTGTCAATTCAAACACACCTGGAGATTAATTATCTGCAGCAAAGTGATCAGTAGCAAAGTGTATGATAGTTTTGATAATAGTGGTGGCAGCAACAGTAACGGTAACAATGATAGCAATAGTTTTGTAGTAGTAATGATAGTAATAGTAGCAATAGTAACTTAGCACAAACAATATAAGAGAAATTCATAGGCATCGGATCGGTGATTTGTTGGACGATATTCATCATGTATCAGTCATAACCTATTGCGATGTGACACTAGCTCCAGTTCATTAATATAATGTAGGCACGCATTCCGTAAATAGTCATACGTGCTTATGGAAAGAACTTGCATGACATCTTTTGTCTTACCCTCCCGTGGCAGCGGGGTCCTATTGGAAACTAAGAAATATTAAGGCCTCCTTTTAATAGAGAACCGGAACAAAGCACTAACACACAGTGAATACACAGCATCGGTTTCATGGTATGCGGGGCCACCAGGTGGGGACAACCCAGCTGGGCGCGCCCTGGTGGGTTGTGCCCACCCAGGTGCCTCCCTCTGGTGGTTCTTGGCTCCAGTATTTTTCTTTTATTATGAAATAATTCTTCAAAAAGTTTCATTCCAATCCGAGAACTTTTATTTCTACACAAAAACAACACCATGGTAGTTCTGCTGAAAACAGAGTGAGTCCGGGTTAGTTTCATTCAAATCATGCAAATTAGAGTCCAAATAAAGAGGAAAAGCGTTAGATAAAAGTAGATACGACGGAGACGTATCAACTCCCCAAGCTTAGACCTTTTTTTGTCCTCAAGAAATTCAGTTGATAAACTGAAAGTGAAAAAGAAAAACTTTTGCGAACTCTTTTGCTCTTGTTTACATAAATAAGCTTAAGTAGCACCCAGGTTTTCAACCAAGATTATAACTAACCATGTCGACAATAACTCTTAAAATTATATTAACTCGTATCAATGTCATAATCAACTAGCGAGCTATAATAAGATATCTCAAACAACAACACGTTGTCAAAACAACCATGATATAATATGACAATAGTGGTATCTTGCTAGCCCTTTCTGCGACCGCAAAACATAAATGTAGAGCACCTCCAAAGTTCAAGCAGCGACTGAACATTGTAATTCATAGTAGAAAAGATCCAGTCATGATGCACCCAACATTAGCTACACACAATGCATGAGGATGACAGTAGTGCTCTCATGTTCTGGCGCTTATTTGAGAAGGTGATGACACAACATAAAAGTAAATAGATAGTCCCTTCGTAGAGGGAAGCTGTGATTTGCAGCAGTGCTAGAGGTCATGTTTTTAAAACAGAGGTAAATGAAAATTTTGAGAAATGCACCCTTCTTGTTTACTTCGCGACCATTAGTTATCGGTATCTTCCATGCTAAACACATTAGTGGCGGTTCCCAAACGATAAAAGTAAAGGTTTACTCCCCCTCCACCAACAATCACACTCCACGGCTTGTCCGAAACAACGGGTGCCGTCCATACCAACAACAGTCCAGGGGGAGTTTTGTTTAATTATTTGCAATTTGAATTCGGGACTGGGAATCCCTATTACTGCCCCTCTCGTGCAAGGACGAGTGAATAAACACTCATCATGAGAATAACCCGCTTAGCATGGAAGACACTGACTACCTCATGTCGCTCTATGAACAATCCATACACACAAAAGGATATTTATTTGAAGTTTCTAGAGGTGGCACGTGCAAATTTACTTAGGACGGTAGGGTAATACCGCATATAGGTAGGTATGGTGGACTCATATGGAATAACTTGGGTTTCATGGTTTTGATGCACAAGCAGAATTCCTGCTTAGTACAGGTGAAGGCTAGCAATTAGGTTGGGAAGCGGCCAGCTAGAGAGCGAAAACAGTCATGAACATGCATTATGCATAAGTAACATTGGATACTAGCATGAGTAGGATATGAACACCATGAACATAAATATCATAGAGGCTATGTTGGTTTTGATTCAACTACATGCATGAACATGTGCCAAGTCAAGCCACTCGAACATTCAGAGGAGGATACCATATCATCATACTACATCACAATCATTTTAACGCAATGTTGACATCCAAGATAAATCATTATCCACTCCTAGCTACTTATGCATAGCATGAGAAACTATAATCTCTAATTGTCATTGCAAACATGTTTGATCATAATATGCTGAATGAACATATTTACAAAAACAAAACAAGTCGAGTTCATACCCGTTTCTCTCTGCCAAAACCAGTTCATCAAATGTCGTCATTATTGCCTTTCACTTGCACGATCAAACGATGTGAAAATAATAATAGTGCAAGAGTGTCGTGGACTAAGCTGGAATCTGCAAACATTTTATTCAAAAGGAGAAGACAAGGTAATATGGGCTCTTTATTAGATCAACAATAATGCACACGAGAGCCACTCAACATTTTCATTGTGGTCTTCTCCTCGGTATGACTCAATAGCAAGAAAAAGAAATTCAGAGAAACACACTAAAATATTTTTGGAGTTTTTAGTTTTTCAAGAATGAGCAAATAAAAGGGAATAACAAAAACGAAAAAATTATTTACACGGGAAAGCTCCCAACAAGCAAAAGAAGATCAAGGAAATCTTTTTGAGTTTTCTATTTAAATACTACAACTAACTACACTAGGAAGAAAAATAAAAAGAAGCAAGAAATATTTTTGTATTTTTTCAAAGTTTTTCAAACATACAAGAAGAGGGCGAGAAAATAAATCTAGCATGGATAATATAGTGGAAAAGTGTGGACACCGACAACTGGAATGAAATGTGTGAACATAAATGTAATGTCGGTGGAAATATGTACTCCCCCAGTTTAGGCTTTTAGCCTAAGTTGGTAATCCGTAAGATATGTCGGTGGAAGTACTCTACAAGTATAGGAGTACACTTCATAATACGTACCACCCACAAGTATAGGGGATCACAACAGTTTTCGAGGGTAGAGTATTCAACCCAAATTTATAGATTCGACTCAAGGAGAGCCAAAGAATATTTGCAAGTATTAGCAGCTGAGTTGTCAATTCAACCACACCTGGAGATTAATTATCTGCAGCAAAGTGATCGGTAGCAAAGTGTATGATAGTTTTGATAATAGTGGTAGCAGCAACAGTAACGATAACAGTGATAGCAATAGTTTTGTAGAAGTAACGATAGTAACAGTAGTAGTAGTAACTTAGCAAAAACAATATAAGAGAAATTCGTAGGCACGATATTCATCGTGTATCAGTCATAACCTAGGGTGATGCGGCACTAGCTCCAGTTCATAAATATAATGTAGGCATGTATTCTGTAAATAGTCATACATGCTTATGGAAAGAACTTGCATGACATCTTTTGTCCTACCCTCTCGTGGCAGCGGGGTCTGATACGTCTCCAACGTATCTATAATTTATGAAGTATTCATGCCATGTTTACAATAGTTTTATATGATTTTGGTATGATTTGATTAGAACTAACCCGGACTGACGCTGTTTTCAGCAGAACTACCGTGGTGGTGTTTTTATGCAGAAATAAAAGTTCTCGGAATGCGGTGAAAATCAATGGAGAATTTTTCTAGAAAATATAAAAAATACTGGAACAAAGAGTTACTGGAGGGGATTCCCGTGGGCCCCATGAGGGTGGAGGGTGCGCCCACCCCCTGGGCATGCCCCTGCCTCATGGACTCCTTGTGGGGCCCCCTGACTTGTCCTCGACGCCAACCTCTCCTATAAATGCCCAAACCTCCCGAAAATAACCTAGATCGGGAGTTCCGTCGCCACAAGCCTCTGTAGCCAAGACAAATCAATCTAGTCCCTCTCTAGCACCCTGCCGGAGGGGGCCATCATCACCGAAAGCCATGGGGAAGGATCTCGGAGGGGGCATCATTGCCATGAAGGCCAAGGACCAGAGGGGGAACCTCTCCCCATCTAGGGGGAGGCCATGGAGGAGGAAGCACAAGGGGGAGAACCTCTCCTCCTCTCTCTCGATGGCGCCGGAGTGCCATCGGGAGGGGAATCATCGCTGCGGTGATCGTCTTCATCAACATCACCATCATCATCACCATCCTCATCTCTTTTACACGGTCCACTCTCCCACACCCCGCTGTAATCCCTACTTGAACATGGTGCTTTATGCCACATATTATGATCCAATGATGTGTTGCCATCCTATGATGTTTTGAGTAGATATCTTTTGTCTTTTGGTTGATTGATGATCTAGATTGGTATGAGTTGTATGTTTTATTTTGATGCTGTCCTATTGTGCCCTCCGTGTCGCGCAGGCGTGAGGGATTCCCGCTATAGGGTGTTGCAATACGTTCATGATTTGCTTATAGTGGGTTGCTTGAGTGACAGAAGCATAAACCCGAGTAAGGGGGTTATTGCGTATGGGATAAAGGGGACTTGATGCTTTAATGCTATGGTTGGGTTTTACCTTAATGATCTTTAGTAGTTGTGGATGCTTGCTAGAGTTCCAATCTGTAACATCCCAAATTTTCAATTTGGCATGCTATATATTAGATCATCTTTGCATATCATATTTTCTTGCATTTTGGTTGATCCTCAAAATTCTACGCAACTCAAGGACCTGCGGAGAGAGTTGGGGATTTTGATATTTTCTCATTTGAGTTTTCTCAAATTTTGAAAAGAGGATCGTTTGGTTTTAATTATTTTTCTCTCCGCATATTTCGTTTGCAAAATAAAAGAGAGGGAATAAAATGACTTTCCCACAATAAATGAAATACTAGAGGAAAAATATTAAAATCAAATAAGTATTTTATTTGGTAATTTTATTGCAATTTTATTAGAATTAGAAAAATTGCACATTTTTAAAATTGCGTTTTAGGGCCAAGAAAACGTTCATCCCGTTCTAAATATTTTATTTAGACGATGAAAATTTGTTTTGGCATTTTTTTCATTTTTCATTTTATTTTATAGGATTTATTTAAGTTTTGGCGGAATTATTAAAAAAAAAAGTTCCCTGCAGACCGAACTGGGCCGAAGGCCCAGCGGGCCCACAGCGCGCTGCCGCCTCCCACACCGGCTCGGGACCGGAGTCCCGAGCGATGCCGTCGCTGCCGCCCGAGTCCGGGAGGAGCATGCCTCCTGAGACAACCCCTCCCTCAAGGCAGTTGCCACCCCGCCCCCTCTTTAAATACCGCCCGGCCACCGCCCACCACCCCTTGCCAGCCCCGTCGCCGCCGCCGCCGCCCGTGCTGCTGCCGCCGCGTAGCGCCGCCGCCTGTGCCACCCCGCAGCCGCACCCGAGCCCTGCCGCCGCCATGGAACCGCGCCGCCGCCGCCGCCATTTCGTTTCCGTCCGCCGCCGCCGGGTTTTTCGCGGTTCGTTCCGGGTTTTTTTTAAGAACCCCTAGGTCTAGTTTTTTTAGATTAGATCGGTTTTATTTCTCGGTTTAGTTATTTAGCGAGCGTCCGCTCGTTCATCCATTTTAACGAACACTGTTCACTCGTTAGCCGCAGACAGCGAACGTTCGTTCGTTAGCCTGTTTGTTAGTTTTCTTTTTCCAGGGTTTTTCCGTGATTATTTTCGATCGTGACTTCGGCCCGAATCTTAGTTTTAGTTTATCTTTTCGCTCGTTTATCGGAGTCAGGTGATTCAAGGGCTTAGAGCCTCGTTTTGAAGCCCTCTTTATGTTTAACCAACTTGAACAAGATTTTGGTACTATAAATTTTGACCTAAGTTGAGATTAGTAATCAGATCTTGTTTCTTTCGCAGTTTGAGTTTCGTTGCTTCGTTTGATTTGTTTCTTTTTGCAAACCGGAGTTCTTAAGTTGAACTTTCTTGTTAGATCTCTTATTTGAGTTTTACCCATGCCTCTAGTTGAGTCCTTATTGTGTGCTTGTTTGTTTGCGATAGAGTACCCGGAGTGCGAAGCGTGCTACTACGAGTCTCTAGGTTTCACGGATCATCAACAAGGCAAGTAACACTTTGATCATACCTCTTTACTACCCAGTTTTATTGCATTAGATCAATCCTCAAACATTGCATGACTAGGATCTGACTAATATGAGGGTTTTGGGAAGTAGATGAGGTAGTACCTATTCACCTGTTTATTATCAAACCCTTGGGAGGTATTTCTACATAGTGCTTATATTGCTATGCTATGCTAGTAGACGTGGATTGGGTGAGTGTATCCATGACAGATGTGAGTTTTGTTAATTAATGGTTAACCTAAGGTGGCTACTTAAATACACATCTGGGTGGATTAAGGCACCTGGGGAACCCAGTGTTGCCTATTTTTTTGGAAATCCCGGGGTACCGTGTGATTATACTATGGACCTCCACCCAGGCTCAAAGGGATCATAAGATTATTCATGCTAGAAACTTCCGTGTGCAGCCGCAAGCTATTATGGGCTCTAGCATAGTTGATTAAGTCATGTGAACTCTTACAGTGGTAGACTAGCAGATGTAGGGGAAAGTAGGTGTAACTGTCTACCCATCATAAGGTGCTAACGCTTTTGAAAGACTGTGTCTCGGTCATCCGTTTCTTAAACACCATGTAGTGCGAGAAATCCAATGGAGGACATCAAGTCTTGTGGGGAAAAGTGTGCAAACCTCTGCAGAGTGTACAAACTAATCATGGTTAGCCGTGTCCCCGGTTATGGACATTTTGAGTATCTGGTTCTTGGATTATCCTGTTGATCTCATCACTCTTAATATAATTTGATTGGGTTTAATGATGATGCTTAATTGGGATTGAGTTGGGTGAACCTTCTCAATGTTTAACAACCACCATGATAGTTAAATAAAATTTATTTCTTTGTTGTAGGGAAAAATTGGCTTTATGCAAAACTGTAACCATATAGCTTTCCACCAGCCATATTGCATGTAGTGATAGCAATTATTCTGTTCATTACTCTATGTGTTACATTGCCAGCATATTCCATGTGCTGACCCGTTCGGGCTGCAACATTCATGTTGCAGACTTTTCAGATGACGAGTAAGGAGCCATAGGTCGTTGTCTTGACTCAGCTATGCCGTTGGAGTTGATGGACTCACTTTATCTTCCAAGCCTTCCGCTGTTATCGTTTTAGATGGCCTTAAGCCATATTATTGTAATAAGTTCTCTTTTGAGACATTCGATGTAATAAGTGTGTGATTGCTACTCTGTTATAAATCCTCAAGTACTATGCGCGTCAGCATTACCGATCCAGGGATGACACTGATGCACAGAGACTAGACTGTTTGAGGTCTGGTCGCTACAAGATGGTATCAGAGCACACGCTGACTGTAGGACACGACCACTAAGCTAAAGACCATAGTACACTCTTCTCTACTCATTTCTGACTCCTCTCCCTTTTCTACTCTATAGGATGGCGGATGCAAGGAACAAGTTCGCGCAACCGGATGAAGATACACCTTTTGGACGACACTTGAAGGAAGTCACTAGGTACCTGAGCATAGGAATACCAAGTTTCATCGGGACCTACATCGCCACTTTACCAGAAGAGGAGCGTTAGATGATTCAAGTTCAAGTTCCAGGAAGGACATTCATGCCAGTCACTAAGCCCATAGAGTTTTCCTTTGATGCACCAACCTGGAGTCTAGGAAAGAGCATGGCAGCCCACATCGCCATGGGACGCATTGGAGAAGTTTACCACAAGGACCTCAAGGATACTATCTACTAGATTTGTGGGCGCCGAGATGAGCAATGGGAGATGATCAGCACCAGGAAGGACAGGTCCATTGCAACTTTTATCCAGGAATTAAACTAGCACATTCATCGCTAGGAGAACCAGATGTGCGCATGCATGATAAATCTGAAGAAGGCAATGACCAGGATCACGGAGCTGGAAGAAGAACTTAAGTCTACACGCGATGGATACGAGGTGGAAATGAAGATACTCGTGGAGAAGAATCACGATTTGACAAGGAAGCTAGGTGTGTTCATGGGAGACCCAGCGCCAGGAGGAGAAGACGATGATTCCACTTGTCCGGAGAACTACATCATCATCAAGGACACCGACTCAGATCTCGACGATAGCGATGATGACTATGTTTATGAAGCTGGAGCAGATATCATGGAGTCTTCCACCGATCAAGCTTTCTAGTCAACCACCATATCAGTAGTAGTATTCCCCCATGTATATAGTATAGTCCGAGCACTTTTGTAACGATAGTTAGACCGATTGTATGCCCTTGTTTGAATTGATTGAAGTGATATTGATTGTGTTCATCTCATGAGCATATGGGTAGTGTTTTCCCCTAGACCTCAATCTATTCTGTTTTCTCATCTTTTCTAAAACCTATCAGATGCCTCCGAGACGTGACGATGGATTTGCTTTACCACCGGAGCTCACCCAGTTGATCCAGCAGCAGAATACCCTGATGCAGCTGCTAGTCCAGAATCAGAACCAAGGCAACAGCAACAACAACCCACCACCACCACCACCTGTTGATCACTTAGCCCGTTTCCTAAGGCTGAATCCGCCGGTGTTTTCCAGTAGCACCGAGCCGATAGTTGCAGATGATTGGCTCCACAAGATTGGAAGGGAGTTGACCACTGCAGGATGCACAGATGCAGAGAGAGTGCGTTTTGCCGCACACCAGCTTGATGGACCGGCGGCATCATGGTGAGAGAATTTCACAGCCACTTACCACATCGACACTATCAGATGGGATTAGTTTCAGCAGGCTTTCCGCACTGCCCATTGATAACCCACAAGTGTAGGGGATCGCAACAGCTTTCGAGGGTGAAGTACAACCCAAATTTATCGATTCGACACATGGGGAGCCAAAGAATATTCTTGAGTATTAGCAGCTGAGTTGTCAATTCAACCACACCTCGATAACTTAGTATCTGCAGCAAAGTATTTAGTAGCAAAGTAGTATGATAATAATGGTAAAAATAGCAATGGTAACAATAACAATAGCAAAAGTAAAGATAAATGTTTTTGGGTTTTTGTAGTAGTTGTAACAGTAGCAACGGAAAAGTAAATAAGCGAAGAGCAATATATGAAAAGCTCGTAGGCAATGGATCAGTGATGGATAATTATGCCGGATGCGATTCCTCATGTAATAGCTATAACATAGGGGTGACACAGAACTAGCTCCAGTTCATCAATGTAATGTAGGCATGTATTCCGTAAATAGTCATACATGCTTATGGAAAAGAACTTGCATGACATCTTTTGTCCTACCCTCCCGTGGCAGCGGGGTCCTAGCGGAAACTAAGGGATATTAAGGCCTCCTTTTAATAGAGAACTGGACCAAAGCATTAACACATAGTGAATACATGAACTCCTCAAACTACGGTCATCACCGAGAAGTATCCCGATTATTGTCACTTCGGGGTTGTCGGATCATAACACATAATAGGTGACTATAGACTTGCAAGATAGGATCAAGAACACACATATATTCATGAAAACATAATAGGTTCAGATCTGAAATCATGGCACTCGGGCCCTAGTGACAAGCATTAAGCATAGCAAAGTCATAGCAACATCAATCTCAGAACATAGTGGATACTAGGGATCAAACCCTAACAAAACTAACTTGATTACATGGTAAATCTCATCCAACCCATCACCGTCCAGCAAGCCTACGATGGAATTACTCACGCACGGCGGTGAGCATCATGAAATTGGTGATGGAGGATGGTTGATGATGACGACGGCGACGAATCCCCCTCTCCGGAGCCCCGAACGGACTCCAGATCAGCCCTCCCGAGAGAGATTAGGGCTTGGCGGCGGCTCCGTGTCGTAAAACGCGATGAAACTTTCTCTCTGATTTTTTTCTCCCCGAGACGGAATATATGGAGTTGGAGTTGAGGTCGGTGGAGGTCAAGGGGCCCACGAGATAGGGGGCGCCCTACGGGGGGCGCCCCCTGTGTCGTGGACAGGCTATGGCCCCCCTAACATTAATTCTTTCGCCAAAAATTCTTATTAATTCCAAAAAGTGCCTCCGTGGATTTCCAGGACATTCCGAGAACTTTTCTTTTCTACACATAAAACAACATCATGGTAGTTCTGCTGAAAACAGCGTCAGTCTGAGTTAGTTTCATCCAAATCATGTAAGTTAGAGTCCAAAACAAGGGCAAAAGTGTTTGGAAAAGTAGATACGTTGGAGACGTATCAACTCCCCCAAGCTTAAACCTTTGCTTGTCCTCAAGCAATTCAGTTGATAAACTAAAAGTGATAAAGAAGAACTTTTACAAACTCTGTTTGCTCTTGTTGTTGTAAACATGAAAAGCCAGCATTCAAGTTTCAGCAAATATCATGAGCTAACCATATTCACAATAACACTTAGCTCTCACAATTACTCATATCAATAGCATAATCAGCTAGCGAGCCATAATAATAAAACTCGGATGACAACACTTTTTCAAAATAATCATAACATGATATAACAAAATGGTATCTCGCTAGCCCTTTCTGAGACCGCAAAACATAAATGCAGAGCACCTTTAAAGATCAAGGACTGACTAAACATTGTAATTCATGGTAAAGGAGATCCAGTCAAGTCATACCCATTATAAACCAGTAATAATGAATGCAAATGACAGTGTGCTCTCCAGCGGGTGTTTTTAATAATAAGGGTGATGACTCAACACAAAAAGTAAATAGATAGGCCCTTCGCAGAGGGAAGCAGGGATTCGTAGAGGTGCCAGGGCTCGATTTTAAAATAGAGATTGAATAACATTTTGAGCGGCATACTTTTGCTGTCAACACAACAACTATGAGATGGCTGTATCTTCCATACTACATGCATTATAGGTAGTTCCCAAACAGAATGGTAAAGGTTTATACTCCCCCAACCACCAACAAGCATCAATACATGGCTTGCTCGAAACAACGAGTGCCTCCAACATACAACAGCCCTGGGGGAGTTTTTTTAATTATTTTGATTTGCTTTGATCTTTTTGGATCATGGGACTGGGCATCCCGGTTACCGGCCCCTTCTCGTGAATGAGGAGCGGAGTCCACTCCTCTTGAGAATAACCCACCTAGCATGGAATATATTGGTAGCCCTAGTTGTAACATGAGCCGCTCGAGCATACAAAACAGAATTTCATTTGAAGGTTTGGAGTTTGGCACATACAAATTTACTTGGAACGGCAGGTAGATACACCATATAGGTAGGTATAGTGGACTCATATGGAACAACTTTTGGGGTTTAAGGAGTTTGGATGCACAAGAAGTATTCCCGCTTAGTACAGGTGAAGGCTAGCAAAAGACTGGGAAGCGACCAACTGAGAGAGCAACAACAGTCGTAAGCATGCATTAAAATTAATTCACACCGAGTACAAGCATGAGTAGGATATAATCCACCATGAACATAAATATCATGAAGGATATGTTGATTTGATTCAACTACATGCGTGAACATGTGCCAAGTCAAGTCACTCAATTCATTCAAAGGAGGATACCATCCCATCATATCACATCATAATCATTCTAATAGCATGTTGGCACGCAAGGTAAACCATTATAACTCATAGCTAATCAAGCATGGCACAAGTAACTATAATCTCTAAATGTCATTGCAAATATGTTTACTTCATAATAGCTGACTCAGGAACGATGAACTCATCATATTTACAAAAACAAGAGAGGTCGAGTTCATACCAGCTTTTCTCATCCCAATAAGTCCATCATATATCGTCATTATTGCCTTTCACTTGCACGACCGAACGATGTGTATAATAATAAGAGTGCATGTGCATTGGACTAAGCTGGAATCTGCAAGCATTCAACTCAAGAGAGAAGACAAGTAATATGGGCTCTAAATTAAATAAACAATCATGCATATAAGAGCCACTAAGCATTTTCAATATGGTCTTCTCGACCCCCAAAGGAAAGAAAAGAAAATAAAACTATTTACACGGGAAAGCTCCCAACAAGTAAAAGAAGAACGAGAAGTCTTTTTTGGGGTTTTCATTTTAATTTCTACTACAGGCAAGGAAATTAAACTAACTAATTTTTTGGTTTTTTCTCAAGGTTTATCAAACACACAAGAAGAAAACTAGAAAAAGAAATTTAAACTAGCATGGATAATACAATGAAAGAGTATGAGCACCGACGACTAGTGTGTGAACATGAATATAAAGTCGGTGAGAAATACGTACTCCCCCAAGCTTAGGCTTTTGGCCTAAGTTGGTTTAATACCAGGGACCATCGCTACTCTCCCCGGTGTAATGAGAGGGTAATCAGGATACCACTGACTGGTCATCTCCGAATCCCACTGGACAGATGATGCACGATAAGGGTCCAGTTCAGGTTCCGGCTCAGGTTCAGGTTTTGGAGTAAAAGCTTGGGCTCGATGATTGTTCACTGCTTCCAGTGTGACAAGAAATTTTTCTGCAAGCAAATCAAACAATAGAGGCGCAGGCAAAATAATAATCTCAAAGTGTTTCTTATTGAATCTAAGTTTATAAAAGAGCATCCTATCTTCGTTGTCAATAATAAACTTATGTGCTACCATGCTCTTGTAATCTAAAATGTGAGGAGGCAATTTTATCTCTTCCTCCTCAAGATGCCTAATGGGTATCTGAAAATGTTTAGCAAGACGTGAAGCATAGATACCTCCAAATATGGGGCCTTTTGTACGATTAAGGGCTAGCCGTTTAGCAATGACGGCACCCATATTAAAACTATTGTCCCCAAGCAAAGCATGTTGAAGAATGATAATATCAGGAACACTCAAGTTTCCACTATTCCCACGACCAATCAAGCATCTACTAGCAAATATGGCAAAGTAGCGTAAAACAGGAAAGTGTATGCTAGAGACTTTTGCTTCGGAACCCTTCTTTGGCTCCTCTACAGCGATAGTATTAACAAACCCAGCCACATCTTCACGATGGGGTTCCTCTAATTCTCCCGCATAAGGTATCCTACATACCGCGCAAAAATGACGTAAAGACATTTCTTTGAACTCATCATATAAGTGAAATGATATTGCAGGCGGTGACTTCTTAGGATAAAAATAAAAGTTTTGCACGAAAGTATTGGTGAGTAAGAGATACTGATCGATTCGGTCGTTGATGAAACCGGTGAGGCCTGCAGTCTCGATTAAAGCATAAAAGTCTTCATGAATTCCAGCCTCTTTCAAGAAATCATCACATGGCCATTAACACGGTCGTACTTCCACTAAGCGAGGAAGATTATACTTGGCTTTTTCCTTCTCTTTAGCTTGTTTTTCCTGAGAGCCTTGGCTAGAAGAGCCCCTCAAAAGTCTCGTTAACATTCTATGAAAATTTCTGAAATTTTAGTAACTTCAAAATAAAAGTGCATAAAACTAAATAAGATTGATAGCAACTACTCCTACAAGTGCCTAGAGCCCATATCATGCATTGGAATTGCTTGGGACCTCAAAAATTTAACATGCAAGCTGAAGAACATGGTCACCTAAGCAGCAAAAATTTGCAATGAATAACGCACTAGAACAAAAACTAATTGGACCAATGGAGGAGTCACATACCAAGCAACAATCTCCCAAAGCAGTTTTGTGAATGGAGCTTTGAGCTAAGAGATCGAAAATCGCAGCAAAACGAGCTAGAACTCGTGCTTGAGCTGGATGGTGATTTTTCTGGGTAGAAGATGAAGTGTGTGGGAGCTGGCATAAGTGGAGGCGGAGCCACCATGGGCCCACGAGACAGGGGGCGCGCCCTACAAGGGGGCGCGCCCTCCTCTCTCGTGGCCAGGTGCTTGCCCCTCCTGTAGTGTTTTCAGTGCCTAAAATCCTCAAATATTCCAGAAAAAATCATACTAAATTTGCAGGGCATTTGGAGCACTTTTATTTTTGGACTATTTTTTTATTGCACGGATAATTCAGAAAACAGAGGGATAATACTATTTTTGCTTTATTTATTCTAAATAACAGAAAGTAAAAGGAGGGTACAGGAGGTTGTGCCTTCTAGTTTCATCCATCTCATGATCATCAAAATGAACCCGCTAACAAGGTTGATCAAGTCTTGTTAGCAAACTCATTCTGAATAACACGGAGCCGGAGAAATTTCGAATAACACTAAGTTACCTCAACGGGGATATGAAAATCCCCAACAATAATAATATCATATTTTTTCTTGACAGTAGGAAGAGGAAATTCAAAACCTCCAAAATGATAGTTGGAACTTTTTCAATAGAATTGATGCTATGAACTTGAGATTGTTTCCTCGGAAAGTGTACCGTATGATCATTGCCATTAACATGAAAAGTGACATTGCCTTTGTTGCAACCAATAACAGCCCCTACAGTATTAAGAAAAGGTCTACCAAGGATAATAGACATACTATCATCCTCGGGAATATCAAGAATAACAAAGTCCGTTAAGATAGTGACATTTGCAACCACAACAGGCACATCCTCACAAATACCGACAGGTATAGCAGTTGATTTATCAGCCATTTGCAAAGATATTTCAGTAGGTGTCAACTTATTCAATTCAAGTCTACGATATAAGGAGAGAGGCATAACACTAACACCGGCTCCAAGATCACATAAAGCAGTTCTAACATAATTTCTTTTAATGGAGCATGGTATAGTTGTCACACCCGGATCTCCAAGTTTCTTTGGTATTCCACCCTTAAAAGTGTAATTAGCTTCCGATATCTTTCTTTTATTTGTGATGATATCCTTCATATACTTAGCATAAGGATTTACTTTAAGCATATCAGTTAAGCGCATACATAAGAAAATAGGTCTAATCATTTCAGCAAAGCGCTCAAAATCCTCATCATCCTTTGACTTGGATGGTTTAGGAGGAAAGGGCATGGGTTTCTGAACCCATGGTTCTCTTTCTTTCCCGTGCTTCCTAGCAACAAAATCTCCCTTATCATAACGTTGATTCTTTGATTGTGGGTTATCAAGATCAACAGCAGGTTCAATCTCTACATCATTGTTTTTGCTAGGTTGAGCATCAACATGAACTTTATCATTAACATTATCACTAGGTTCATGTTCATCACCTGATTGTGTTTCAGCATCAGAGATAGAAATATCATTGGGATTCTCAGGTGTGTCCACGGTAGGTTCACTAGAAGCATGCAACATTCTATCATTTTTGTTTTTGTTTTTCTTAGAAGAACTAGGTGCCTCTAAATTATTTCTCTGAGAATCTTGCTCGATTCTCTTAGGGTGGCCTTCAGGATACAAAGGTTCCTGAGTCATTCTACCAGTTCTAGTAGCCACTCTAACGGCAAAGTCATTTTTATTATTCAATTCATCAAGCAAATCATTTTGAGCTTTGAGTACTTGCTCAGGTTGAGTAGCAACCATTGAAGCAGATTTGCTAACGCGGTGAAGTTCATCTTTAACTCTAGCCAGATTATCACCTATGCGTCCTATCTCGAAAGCATTATTCTTTAACTCTCTACCAACATAAGCATTAAAACTTTCTTGTCTAGCCATAAAGTCATCAAATTCATCTAAGCATGGGCTATGAAATTTAGTAGAGGGTATTTCAACTCTATCATATCTATAGAGAGAATTTACTTTCACTACCTGTGTCGAGTTATCAAGACAATGTGGTTCTTCAGGCGGTAAATTAAGACCATGTATTTCTTCAATAGGCGGTAAATTCTTAACATCTTCAGCTTTAATACCTTTTTCTTTCATTGATTTCTTTGCCTCTTGCATATCTTCAGGACTGAGAAATAAAACACCTCTCTTCTTCGGAGTGGGTTTAGGAATAGGCTCAGGAGTTGGCTCAATTGGTTCAGGAATTACTTCAGGAACTGGCTCAGGAAGAGTCCAATTATTTTCATTAGCCAACATATTATTCAATAATATTTCAGCTTCGTCGACTGTTCTTTCCCTAAAAACACAACCAGCACAACTATCCAAGTGGTCCTTGGAAGCATCAGTTAGTCCATTATAAAAGATATCAAGTATTTCATTTTTCTTAAGAGGATGATCAGGCAAAGCATTAAGTAACCAGAGAAGCCTCCCCCAAGCTTGTGGGAGACTCTCTTCTTTGATTTGCACAAAATTATATATTTCCCGCAAGGCAGCTTGTTTCTTATGAGCAGGCAAATCTTTAGCAGAGAAGTAATAAATCATATCCTGGGGACTACGCACACAACTAGGAGCAAGAGAATTATACCAAGTCTTAGCATCACCCTTTAATGAGAACGGAAATATCTTAAGGATATATAAGCAGCGAGACTTCTCATCATGAGTAAACATGGTGGCTATATCATTCAACTTGGTAAGATGTGCCACAAAAGTTTCAGATTCAAGGCCATAAAAAGGATCGGATTCAACTAAAGTAATAATGTCAGGATCAACAGAGAATTCATAATCCTTATCAGTAATGCAGCTAGGTGAAGTAGCAAAAGCAGGATCGGGTTTCATTCTAGCATTAAGAGACTACTGCTTCCATTTAGCTAATAATTTTTTAAGATCATTTCTATCATTGCAAGAAAGAATTTCCATAGCAGCTGCTTCATTCATAACATAACCCTTAGGAACAACAGGTAATACATAATCATTGGGGGAGCATTCATCATCACTATCATCAATAATAGGTTCTTCAATATTTTCATCCCCCCTAACTCTAGCAAGTTGTTCATATAGAAATTCACCTAATGGCAAAGTAGTATCACGCACAGAAGTAGTTTCATCACGCATAGCAGAAGTGGCATCATCAATAACATGCGACATATCAGAATTCATAGCAGTAGCAAGTTTAGGTGTCGCAAGCCTACTAATAACGGAAGGAGAATCTAGTGCAGAGCTAGATGGCAGTTCCTTACCCCCCCCCCCCGTAGTTGAGGGCAAAATCTTGGTCTTAGCGTCTTTCAAGTTCTTAATAGTGATCAACAGATATAAATCCCAAGTGACTCTGAGAATAGAGCTATGCTCCCCGACAACGGCGCCAAAAATTAGTCTTGATAACCCACAAGTGTAGGGGATCACAACAGGTTTCGAGGGTGAAGTACAACCCAAATTTATTGATTCGACACAAGGGGAGCCAAAGAATATTCTTGAGTATTAGCAGCTGAGTTGTCAATTCAACCACACCTGGATAACTTAGTATCTGCAGCAAAGTATTTAGTGGCAAAGTAGTATGATAATAATGGTAACAATAGCAACAGTAAAGATAAATGTTTTTGGGTTTTTTAGTAGTTGTAACAGTAGCAATGGAAAAGTAAATAAGCGAAGAACAATATATGAAAAGCTCGTAGGCAATGGATTAGTGATGGATAATTATGCCGGATGCGATTCCTCATGCAATAGTTATAACATAGGGTGATATAGAACTAGCTCCAGTTCATTAATGCAATGTAGGCATGTATTCCGTAAATAGTCATACGTGCTTATGGAAAAGAACTTGCATGACATCTTTTGTCCTACCCTCCCGTGGCAGCGGGGTCCTAGCGGAAACTAAGGGATATTAAGGCCTCCTTTTAATAGAGAACCGGACCAAAGCATTAACACATGGTGAATACATGAACTCCTCAAACTACGGTCATCACCGAGAAGTACCCCGATTATTGTCACTTCGGGGTTGTCGGATCATAACACATAATAGGTGACTATAGACTTGCAATATAGGATCAAGAACACGCATATATTGATGAAAACATAATAGGTTCAGATCTGAAATCATGACAGTCAGGCCCTAGTGACAAGCATTAAGCATAGCAAAGTCATAGCAACATCAATCTCAGAACATAGTGGATACTAGGGATCAAACCCTAACAAAACTAACTTGATTACATGGTAAATCTCATCCAACCCATCACCGTCCAGCAAGCCTATGATGGAATTACTCACGCACAGCAGTGAGCATCATGAAATTGGTGATGGAGGATGGTTGATGATGACGACGGCGATGAATCCCCCTCTCCGGAGCCCCGAACGGACTCCAGATCTGCCCTCCTGAGAGAGATTAGGGCTTGGCGGCGGCTCCGTGTCGTAAAACGCGATGAAACTTTCTCTCTGATTTTTTTCTCCCCGAGACAGAATATATGGAGTTGGAGTTGAGGTCGGAGGAGGTCCAGGGGGCCCACGAGATAGGAGGCCGCGCCCTAGGGGGGGCGCCCCCTATCTCGTGGACAGGCTGTGGGCCCCTGGCATTAATTCTTTCGCCAAAAATTCTTATTAATTCCAAAAAGTGCCTCCGTGGATTTATAGGACATTCCGAGAACTTTTCTTTTCTACACATAAAACAACATCATGGTAGTTCTGCTGAAAACAGCGTTAGGCCGGGTCATGTAAGTTAGAGTCCAAAACAAGGGCAAAAGTGTTTGGAAAAGTAGATACGTTGGATACGTATAACCCATGTTTCAGCAGGAGCTATGGCCATGAAGAAGCGCGAGTTTTGCAACTTGCACCAAGGAGGACGCACAGTAGGCCAGTATGGGGATGACTTTAGTAAGTTAGCATGTTATGCCCCTGATGACGTTGCTACAGACGCTGCTAAGCAGGAGAAGTTTCTGGAAGGACTGAATGATGAGCTGAGCATGCAGTTGATGGTGGCAAACTTCAACAACTACCAGGAGTTGGTAGATAGAGCGCTCATGATTGAAGGGAAGCAGCAGCAGATTGACAACCGCAAGAGGAAGTATGGACAAGGGAAGTACAA
This sequence comes from Triticum aestivum, assembly GCF_018294505.1. Classification (NCBI taxonomy): domain Eukaryota; kingdom Viridiplantae; phylum Streptophyta; class Magnoliopsida; order Poales; family Poaceae; genus Triticum; species Triticum aestivum. The sequence continues at coordinate 251,567,753 of NC_057798.1, forward strand.
TTCAGGAGCTCAACAGAAACCCCGTTTTACCTCAAATTCGGGAGGAGACATTCACCATAACCGTGGAGGTCATAATTCAAAGGGAGGGATTCCGCATAACCATAGTGGCCCCAAGAATGGAGATGGGAATGGAGGAAGCAACGGCCAGAACCGTTCCAACCCAGCAACGCCCGCCAAGAAGAATTTAAGTCACGTTACTTGCTACAAGTGCCAAAAGACTAGACATTATGCCAATGAATATCCTGAAGCTAAGAATGGAAATGGCAATGGAAGATCTGGGAAGAAGCCCAACCCTTTCAACTGGGGACAAGTGAACCACATTAGCGTGGAGGAGGTTGAAGCACAGCCGGATGCAGTAATAGGTAAGTTTTTGGTTAAGACATTTACTGCAATCGTTCTTTTTTATACTGGTGCATCGCATTCATACATATCAAGGGGATTTGTGGAAAAGGATAAGTTGCCCACCAAAGTCCTTAGAACACCTATGTTAGTAAGATCGTCGGGAGCGGAACATATGGCAAGTCAAGGATGTTTTTAGATGCCATTGACCATAGGTAGGCATGTTTTCCCCTCAGATCTGATAATTCTGGAGTCGCGAGGATTGGATGTGATTCTGGGTATGGATTAGCTATTGATGTATGGAGGAAACATTGATTGCGCCAGTAAGTCGGTTTTACTCACCACCCCAGAAGGAAGAAGGATTAGGTATGTATCCAGGTATATGCCGAAGAGGACTCGAGTGAATTCCTTATCAGGAGTTGTACAGGAGGAAGTACCAGTGGTGAAGGATTTCCCTGATGTATTTCTGGAGGAGTTGCCAGGTATGCCACCAGATAGAGACATTGAGTTTTTGATTGAGGTTTTGCCAGGCATGGGGCCTATATCTAAGAGACCGTACAGGATGCCTGCAAAGGATTTGGAGGAGATTAAGAAGCAGATTAAGGAGTTACTGGATAAAGGCTATATTCACCCAAGTTCGTCACCTTGGGGATCACCGGTGCTTCTAGTGGAGAAGAAGGATGGATCATTAAGGATGGTTGTTGATTATCGTGGATTGAATGAGGTGACGATCAAGAACAAGTACCCGTTGCCGATGATCAATGATTTGTTTGACTAGTTACAAGGAGATAAAGTATTTTCCAAGATCGATCTGCACTCAGGATATCACCAGCTGAAGATTCGAGAGTAGGATATACCTAAGACAGTTTTTACCACAAGGTATGGGCTATATGAGTATACTGTTATGTCGTTTGGCCTGACTAACGCACCTGCCTATTTCATGAACATGATGAACAAAGTATTTATGGAGTTCTTGGATAAGTTCGTCGTGGTGTTTATTGATGATATTCTAGTATACTCAAAGAATGAAGAGGAGCATAAGGAGCATTTGCGTTCGGTACTTGGAAAGCTCAGAGAACATCAGCTATATGCCAAGTTTAGCAAGTGTGAATTTTGGTTGAAGGAAGTTAGATTCCTCGGACATGTTATATCCGGAGAAGGAATAGCCGTAGACCCCACCAATGTTGTCATCGTGACAAATTGGGAAGCACCCACGTCAGTTGGAGAGATCCGGAGTTTTCTGGGACTCGCAGGATAATACAGGAGGTTCATTGAGAATTTCTCCAAGATTGCAAAGCCCATGACGGAATTGTTGAAGAAGGACACCAAGTTCAAATGGACTAAGGAATGTGAGGCCAGTTTTTAGGAGTTGAAGAAACGCTTGGTTATAGCTCGAGTGTTGATTCTTCAGACCAACGCAAGGATTATCAGGTGTATTGCGACGCTTCTCGTAGAGGACTTGGAGCAGTGCTTATGCAGGATGGAAGAGTGGTTTCATATGCCTCATGATAGCTTAAACCCCATGAGCTAAATTATGCTACACACGATTTGGAGTTAGCAGCCATAGTGCATGCCTTGACCACGTGGAGACATTTTCTCATCGGAAATCACTGTGAGGTGTACACGGATCACAAGAGTTTCAAGTATATGTTCACGCAGAAGGAGCTGAATCTCAGGCAAAGGAGATGGTTGGAGCTCATCAAAGATTATGATATGAAGTTGCATTATCACCCCGAAAAGGCTAATGTAGTAGCTGATGCGTTGAGTCGCAAGAGCCATGTTAATACACTCTTGACCGGAGAGTTAACCAAGGAGTTAGCAAAGGATCTTCGTGAGCTATGTTTGGAGATAGTTCTGAGAGGCTATGTAGCAGCATTGGAAGTTCAGTCTACCTTGATGTCTAAGATCAGAGAACCTCAGAAGACGGACAAGGCAATTGCCGAGATAAAGGAAAGAATGAGCAAGGGAAAAGCTAAGGGATTTCGTGAGGACGAACACGATACCTTATGGTTTGAGGACCGCGTTTATGTGCCCAAGGATCCGGAGATCAGGAAGCTGATTCTGCAAGAGGCCCATGATTCACCATAGTCGATTCACCCAGGAAACACCAAGATGTATCTGGACTTGAAGGACAGTTTCTGGTGGATCAGAATGAAAAACGATATTGCTGAGTATGTAGCAATTTGTGATGTTTGTCAGAGAGTGAAGGCAGAGCATCATAAGCCAGCAGGATTGCTGCAGCCATTGCCGATACTCGAATGGAAGTGGAATAAGCTAGGCATGGATTTTATCACGGGATTACCCAGAACTCGTTCAGGCTATGACTCGATATGGGTTGTAGTCGATCGATTAACGAAGGTAGCTCATTTCATCCCAGTGAAGACCACTTACACCAGTGCTAAGTTGGCAAAGATATACATGACCAGATTCGTATGTCTGCATGGAGTTCCGAGGAGCATTGTACCAGATAGAGGAACCCAATTTAACTCAAAGTTCTGGAATCAGTTACATGAAACTCTGGGTACCAGGCTAGAGTTCAGTACAGGCTTTCACCCACAGACGGATGGACATACCAAGAGAGTCAATCGGATTCTGGAAGACATGTTGAGAGCTTGTGCGCTAGATTATGGATCTAGTTGGGATGACAATTTTCCATATGCAGAGTTCTCTTACAATAATAGCTATCAAGCTAGTTTGAAGATGGCCCCTTTCGAAGCCTTGTACGGAAGGAGGTGCATGACCCCGTTGCTGTGGGATGAAGTTGGAGACCGTCAGTCGTTTGGACCAGATTTGATTAAAGAGTCTGAAGAGAAGGTTAAGTTGATCCGTGATAGACTCAAAGTAGCCCAGTCCAGGCAGAAGAGCTATGCAGATTCAAAACGCAAGGAGACAGTTTATGTAGTCGGAGAGAGAGTATATCTTTGTGTGTCCCCACTTCGAGGAGTTAAGCGTTTTGGAGTTAAGGGAAAGTTAGCACCACGTTTTGTGGGACCATACAAAGTTTTGGAACGTATGGGAGAAGTTGCTTACAAATTGGAATTGCCTGAAGGATTATCAGGAGTTCACGATGTGTTCCACGTTTCCTAGTTGAAGAAGTGCCACGCAGATATGGCCGATATTCCTCTAAGAGATACAGTGCCACTGGAAGCCATTCAGTTGGATAGCGATTTGACCTACGAGGAGAAACCAGTCAGATCCTCGAGTTTGCCAGCCGAGTTACACGTAGCAAGGTTATCAAGTTCCGCAAAGTTCAGTGGAGCCACCATATAAAGATGAAGCCACCTGGGAACGAGAGGAAGACCTACGGAAGGACCACCCTCACCTATTTTCTAGCCAACCCAAATCTCGAGGGCGAGATTCATCTTAAGGGGGGGTAGGTTTGTAACATCCCAAATTTTCAATTTGGCATGTTATACATTAGATCATCTTTGCATATCATATTTTCTTGCATTTTGGTTGATCCTCGAAATTCTACGCAACTCAAGGACCCATGGAGAGAGTTGGGGATTTCGATATTTTCATATTTGAGTTTTCTCAAATTTTGAAAAGAGGATCGTTTGGTTTTAATTATTTTTCTCTCTGTATATTTCGTTTGCAAAATAAAAGAGAGGGAATAAAATGACTTTCCCAAAATAAATGAAATACTAGAGGAAAAATATTTAAATCAAATAAGTATTTTATTTGGTAATTTTATTGCAATTTTATTCGAATTAGAAAAATTGCATGTTTTCAAAATTGCATTTTAGGGCCAAGAAAATGTTCATCCCGTTCTAAATATTTTATTTAGACGATGAATATTTGTTTTGGCATTTTTTCATTTTTTAATTTATTTTCTAGCATTTATTTAAGTTTAGGTGGAATTATTAAAAAAAAGTTCCCCGTGGACCGAACTGGGCCGAAGGCCCAGCCGGCCCACACCACGCCGCCGCCTCCCACACCGGCTCGGGACCGGAGTCCCGAGCAATGGCGCCGCCGCCGCCCGAGTCTCGGAGGAGCACGCCTCCCATGAAGGCCCCTCCTCCAAGCCAGGCGCCACCCCGCCCCCTCTTTAAATACCGCCCTGCCACCGCCCACCATCCCTCGCCAGCCCCGCCACCGCCGCCGCCGCACTTGCCGCCGCCGTTGCTAGCGCTGCTGCCGCCGCTTAGCGCCGCCGCCTACACCACCCCGCAGTGCACCCAAGCCCCGCCGCCTCCGCAGAACTGTGCCGCCGCCGCCGTTCGGTTTCCGTCCGCCACGGCCGGTTTTTTTTCTCGGTTCGTTCGGGTTTTTAAAGAACCCTAGGTCTAGTTTTTTTTAGATTAGATCAGTTTTATTTCTTGGTTTAGTTATTTAGCGAGCGTCCACTCGTTCATTCGTTTTAACGAACGTTGTTCACTCATTAGCCGCAGACAGCGAACGTTCGTTCGTTAGCCTGTTCGTCAGTTTTCTTTTTCCAGGGTTTTTCCGCGATTATTTTCGATCCCGACTTCAGCCCGAATCTTAGTTATAGTTTATCTTTTCGCTCGTTTATCGGAATCAGGCGATTCAAGTGCCTAGAGCTTCGTTTCGAAGCCCCCTTTCTGCTTAACCAACTTGAACAAGATTTTGGTACTGTAAAATTTGATCTAAGTCCAGATTAGTAATCGGATCTTGTTTCTTTCGCAATTTGAGTTTCTTTCCTTCGTTTGATTTGTTTCTTTTTGCAAACCGGAGTTCTTAAGTTGAACTTTCTTGTTAGATCTCTTATTTGAGTTTTACTCATGCCTCTAGTTGAGTGCTTATTGCGTGTTTGTTTGTTTGCGATAGAGTACCCGGAGTGTGAAGCGTGCTACTATGAGTCTCTAGGTTTCACGGATCATCAGCAAGGCAAGTAACACTTTGATCATACCTCTTTACTACCCAGTTTTATTGCATTAGATCAATCCTCAAACATTGCATGACTAGGATTTGACTAATATGAGGGTTTTGGGAAGTAGATGAGGTAGTACATATTCACCTATTTATTATCAAACCCTTGGGAGTTACTTCTACGTACTGCTTATATTGCTATGCTATGCTAGTAGACGTGGATTCGGTGAGTGTATCCATGATAGATGTGAGTTTTGTTAATTAATGGTTAACTTAAGGTGGCTACTTAAATAGACATCTGGGTGGATTGAGGCACTTGGGGAACCCAGTGTTGCCTGTTTTTTTGGAAATCCCGGGGTACCATGTGATTCTCCTATGGACCACCACCCAGGCTCAAAGGGACCATAAGATTATTAATGCTAGAAACTTCTGTGTGCAGCCGCAAGCTATTATGGGCTCTAGCATAGTTGATTAAGTCGTGTGAACTCTTACAGTGGTAGACTAGCAGATGTAGGGGAAAGTAGGTGTAACTGTCTACCCATCGTAAGGTGCTAACGCTTCTGAAAGACTGTGTCTCGGTCATCCATTTCTCAAACACCATGTAGTGCAAGAAATCCAACGGAGGAGATCGAGTCTTGTGGGAAAAAGTGTGCAAACCTCTGCAGAGTGTACAAACTAATCATGGTTAGCCATGTCCCCGGTTATGGACATTTTGAGTATCTGGTTCTTGGATTATCATGTTGATCTCATCACTCTTAATATAATTTGATTGGGTTTAATGATGATGCTTAATTGGGATTGAGTTGGGTGAACCTTCTCAATGTTTAACAACCACCATGGTAGTTAAATAAAATTTATTCCTTTGTTGTAGTTAAAAAATTGGCTTTATGCAAAATTGTAACCATAGAGCTTTCCACCAGCCATATTGCATGTAGTGATAGCAATTATTCTGTTCATTACTCTATTTGTTACATTGCCAGCATATTCCATGTGCTGACCCATTTTCAGGCTGCAATGTTCATGTTGCAGACTTTTCAGACGACGAGTAAGGTGCCTTAGGTTGTGATCTTTCACTCAGTGATGCCGTTGGAGTTGATGGATCACTTTATCTTCCAAGCCTTCCACTGTTATCGTTTTAAGATGGCCTTAAGCCATATTATTGTAATAAGTTCTCTTTTGAGACATTCGATGTAATAAGTGTGTGATTGCTACTCTGTTATAAATCCACGAGTAATGTGTGTGTCAGCATTACCGATCCAGGGATGACACTGATGCACAGAGATCAGACTGTTTGAGGTATGGTCGCTACACAATCATAAGTGCATACGATCCAAGAAGAGAAAATATGTTAGCTTATGCCTCTCCCTCATATGAAATGGCAATAGTGATTACCGGTCTTGCTACCAATTGCCTAGGATAATTCCGCACACCGACCCATCATTATTTCACACTCTCTATTTATAATATTTAGTAATATATTCTAACTTTATGATAACAACACCTACTTTTATATTTTAGCTCTTTAATTCCATGCAAAGTTATCCACTTCATACCCACAACATAGTTTTCTTTCTCGTTTCTAGTTGGAAGCAAACGTTCGGTGTACGTAGAGTCATATCAATGGCAGATAGGACTTGAGAGAATATTGATCTTACCTTTAGCTCCTTGTGGGTTCGACACTCCATACTTATCACTTCCACCTTTGGGAATTGCTACAATGATTCCCTGCACTTGGGGATTATCAAGCTCTTTTCTGGCGCCGTTGCCGGAGAGCAATAGCGTGGGGTTGATATTCTCGTGTGTGCTTGTTTGATTTCTTCACTAAGTAGTTTTTGTTTTCCCTTTTAGTTTTGCTTAGTTGTGGGTGAAACATAAAAAAACAAAAAAATGAAAATACAAAAATATGCACTTGCCTCATATGCCTAAAAAGTTTTTCAAAAAGAGAAGTGATTGGAAAGTTATGCATTGAAGAAGTGAGGGTCGACCTTGAGCACCTGTGTTCATGCTCATGGAAAAAATGTAGATTTTTTCATGTAATTTTCTCTGTAAATAATTATCCCCTTTTATATATCCATTGTATTATAAAATTAATGTGCCAAGCTTTGGTTTTAGGATGATTAGATTGCTTGTTTACTATGTGCAGTACAAAAACAGAAACTTTGGCTGTCGCACATGAATTTAAGTTTTTTACTGGAAAGTCAAATGGGTCTGAAACTTTTTGCACATTACTTATGTACAAAAATTTTAAATTTTCATATTTATTTTAGAATTTTTGGAGTTACAGAAGTTTACTAAATCTCTAGATTACTACAGACTGTCCTGTTTTTGACAGATTCTGTTTTTATGCGTTGTTCGCTTATTTTGATGAATCCATGGGTAGTATCAGGGGGTATGAATCATGGTGAAGTTGGAATACAGTATATAAAGTGATAATATTGAACTGAAATGAGTTTGCAACAGTACCTAAAGGTAGTGATTTGCTTTATTATACTAACGGATCTCACAAAGTTTTTGTTAAGTTTTGTGTGGATGAAGTGTTCGAAGAACGAGGAGTTGCCGATGTGAGAAGAATAAAGAGACGAAAGATTTAAAGCTTGGGGATGCCCAAGGAACCCCAAGTAAATATTTCAAGGATACTCAAGCATCTAAGTTTGGGGATGCCCCGGTTGGCATCCCATCTTTCTTCTTCATCAATTATCGATATACCTCGGTTTTTGTTTTGTTCGCATGATTTGTGTCCTTTGTGTTTTTATTTTTCTTTAGGAACCATGCTAGTATGAGATAGACCTTCAATGATATTATAGAATGCTCTTTGTGCTTCACTTAAATCTTTTGAGTATGGTTATAGAATGCTTCGTGTGCTTCACTTATATATTTTGAGCTTGGATATCAGTTAGTATATATATATATTGTAGAATGCACCATGAACTTCACTTATATCTTTTGGAGTATGAGTAATACTTTAATCTAAAGTGGGTTTGGAAGAGTGTAAACTTTAGTAATTAGTGATCCCACTATTTTGGAGGGTGTTGAATCTTAGTGTGATATTTATGAAAGTGGATTTGGAAGAGTGTCAACTTTAGTTAGTAATGATTCCACTATTTCAGAAGAGGTTCCAATTGATTATGGGAACAAAGTTGTTATCTATGATGATTATTGTGATGACATGTATGCTATAAAGGAATATGTTAACCATGAAACTTGTCATCATGCTTTTAATTTTCAATTGGATTATGCCTCACATGGCAGATATTTCGTTGAGTTTGCTCCCACTATTTTGAATGAGAAGAATTTTTGCTTATGTGGAGAGTAGTAAAATTTCTATGCTTGTAGATCATGAAAAGAATGCTATATGTGATGGTTGTACTGTTAAATTCATTCATGATGCTACTGAAAATTATTATGAGGGAGGAATATATGCTTCTAGGAGTTGCAACAATACCAAGTTTCCTCTCTATGTGCTTAAAGTTATGAAGTTATACTTGTTTTGCCTTCCTATGCTAGTTGATTCTTGTTGCTATAAACTGTGTGCTCATAAAATCCCTAGGCATAGGAAGTGTGTTTGGTTTAAATTTTCTATTCATATTCTTCATGATGCTCTCTTTATGTTTCAATTCTTATCTTTTATGTGAGCATCATTGAAATCATCATGCCTAGCGAAAAGGCATTAAAGAAAAGCGCTTGTTGGGAGACAACCCAATATTTACCATTACTGTTTTTGTGTGTTCACATGATTAAGCTACTATAGTAATCATGTTTTGTAGCTTTTGTTCAATAAAGTGCCAAGTAAGACCTTTGGGAAGACTTGGGTGAAAGTTAATGTGATCTTGCTGTAAAAAACAGAAACTTTGCGCTCACAAGATTAGATGTCATTTTTTACATAAGAGTGCTTTTGAGTTGATTCTTTTTGAAGAAGATTAATAGAAAAATTCCTCACGTACACCAATTTATTTCAGAATTTTTGGAATAGCGTAAGTATGGTTGTTGTTCAGATCATTACAGACTGTTCTGTTTCTGGCAGATTCTGTTTTCAATGCATAGTTTGCTTGTTTTCTAGTTTCTATGGCTTATATTGCTCAATATAAATTGTAGAAATGATATGGTACAGTATGAATTATGTTATAACAATTATTAATCTTGTCTTTGACAGTACCAAAGTGAATGGTTTACTCTTTATCATACTAACCCATCAAACGAAGTTCTGTTAAGTTTTGTGTGATTGAAGTTTTCAAGTTTTGAGTGAGATATCGATATGAGGAGAATAAGGAGTGGAAAGACCATAAGCTTGGGGATGCCCAAGGCACCCCAAGGTAATAGTAAAAGAAGACTCAAGCGCCCAAGCTTGGGGATGCCCCGGAAGGGATCCCCTCTTTCGTCTTCAAAACTATCGGCATACCTTACTCGGAGCTATATTTTTATTCATCACATAATATGTGTTTTGCTTGGAGCGTATTCTCAATTTTACTTTATATTTGAATAAAACCATTGGATCTGAAATCTTGAATGAAAAATAATCCTCCCATGGCTAGTTAATTATTTGACTACTCAGTGTTCTTCACTTATATCTTTTTGGAGTAGTTTGTCATTTACTCACGTGCTTCACGAATATCCTACGAGTAAATGGTTGAATGAATTGAATATTATAAATCTGAATTTATATATGTTTCATATGCTTATACCATGGGGAGTAATGACTTCAGACATAATAAGTATAGGTGGTAAACTTATTGGAAGTTAGCAAACACAGAATTGGTCACTTGAACAATTCATGAAAGAATATTGAAGGAAGAGAGATTTCACATATAAATATACTATCTTGGACATATTTTGTAGCTGTGAGAACTCATTAAATATGACATGCTAAAAGGTTGATGTTGGACAAGGAAGACAACTTAATGGGTTATGTTTTCCTATATCCTAAATGTTATATTGTCTTTGATCATCCAACATGTTGAGCTAGCCTTTCCCTCTCATGCTAGCCAAATTATTTGCACAAAGTAGAGATACTACTTGTGCGTCCAAACATCCCTTAAACCAATTTTTCCATGAGAGTCCACCATACCTACCTATGGATTGAGTAAGATCCTTCAAGTAAGTTGTCATCGTGCATGCAATAAAAATTGCTCCATAAATATGTATGATCTATTAGTGCGAAGAAAATAAGCTTTATACGAACTTGTGATAGGGAAGAAATAAAAGCAACAGACTGCATAATAAAGGTCTTTATCACAAGCGGCAATATAAAGTGACGTTCTTTTGCATTAAGATTTTGTGCATCCAACCATAAAAGCGCATGACAACCTCTGCTTCCCTCTGCGAAGAGCCTATCTTTTACTTTTATCTTCTACCCTTATACAAGAGCCATGGTGATCATCACCTTTCCTTTTTACACTTTTTCCTTTTGCAAGCACTTTGTGTTGGAGTGATCCGGATATATATATCCACTTGGATGTAGGTTTTCATAAATTATTATTGTTGACATTACCCTTGGGGTAAAAGGTTGGGAGGCAAAACTATAAGTCCCTATCTTTCTCTGTGTCCAACTGAAACTTTGAACCCATAAATATCACATGAGTGTTGGCAATTGTGAAAGATTAAATGATAGTTGAGTATGTGGAGTTTGCAAAATCAAAGCTCTTACATAGACCCTTCCTGAAAATAAGATGAATTGCAACTATTTGATGACTAAGAGCATGGTTTGTTAGTTTTCAAGAAAGTTTATGATCTATACTTTAACATGTGAATAGATTGTTACTTGATCATGAGAAGTTTTAAGAGTTGAGCTACTGTTATGATATATAATGATGCTATAAAAAGTGATTGAAACTATCATTGATCAAACTTAAGCACTTTCTAGCATTCACACTTCATAAATTATTTCTTTTATCATTTACCTACTTGAGGACGAGCAGGAATTAAGCTTGGGGATGCTGATATGTCTCCAACGTATCTATAATTTATGAAGTATTCATGCCATGTTTACAATAGTTTTATATGATTTTGGTATGATTTGATTAGAACTAACCCGGACTGACGCTGTTTTCAGCAGAACTATCGTGGTGGTGTTTTTGTGCAGAAATAAAAGTTCTCGGAATGCAGTGAAAATCAACGGAGAATTTTTTTGGAAAATATAAAAAATACTGGAACAAAGAGTTACCGGAGGGGATTCCCATGGGCCCCATGAGGGTGGAGGGCGCGCCCACCCCCCTGGGGCGCGCCCCCTGCCTCGTGGACTCTCCATGGGCCCCCCTGACTTGTCCTCGATGCCAACCTCTCCTATAAATGCCCAAACCTCCATAAAATAACCTAGATCGGGAGTTCCGCCGCCGCAAGCCTCTATAGCCACGAGAAATCAATCTAGGCCCTCTCTGGCACCCTGCCGGAGGGGGGCCATCATCACCAAAGGCCATGGGGAAGGATCTCGGAGGGTCCATCATCGCCATGAAGGCCAAGGACCAGAGGGGGAACCTCTCCCCATCCAGGGGGGAGGCCATGGAGGAGGAAGCACAAGGAGGAGAACCTCTCCTCCTCTCTCTCGGTGGCGCCGGAGTGCCATCGGGAGGGGAATCATCACCGCAGTGATCGTCTTCATCAACATCAGCATCATCATCACCATCCTCATCTCTTTTACGCGGTCCACTCTCCCGCACCCCGCTGTAATCCCTACTTGAACATGGTGCTTTATGCCACATATTATGATCCAATGATGTGTTGCCATCCTATGATGTTTTGAGTAGATATCTTTTGTCTTTGGGTTGATTGATGATCTAGATTGGTATGAGTTGTATGTTTTATTTTGGTGTTGTCCTATTGTGCCCTCCGTGTCGCGCAAGCATGATGGATTCTCGCTGTAGGGTGTTGCAATACGTTCATGATTCACTTATAGTGGGTTGCTTCAGTAACAGAAGCATAAACCCAAGTAAGGGGGTTGTTGCATATGGGATAAATGGGACTTGCTGATTTAATGATATGGTTGGGTTTTACCGTAATGATCTTTAGTAGTTGCGGATGCTTGCTAGAGTTCCAATCATAAGTACATACAATCCAAGAAGAGAAAGTATGTTAGCTTATGCCTCTCCCTCATATGAAATTGCAATAGTGATTACCAGTATTGCTACCAATTGCCTAGGATAATTCCGCACGCCGGCCCATCATTATTCCACACTCGGTATTTATAATATTTAGTAATATATTCTAAGTTTATGATAACAACACCTACTTTTATATTTTAGCTCTCTAATGCCATGCATAGTTATCCACTTCATACCCACAACATAGTTTTCTTTCTCGTTTCTTGTTGGAAGCAAACGTTCGGTGTGCGTAGAGTCATATCGGTGGCAGATAGGACTTGAGAGAATATTGATCTTACCTTTACCTCCTTGTGGGTTCGACACTCCATACTTATCACTTCCACCTTTGGAAATTGCTATGATGATTCCCTGCTCTTGGGGATTATCAGGGTCCTATTGGAAACTAAGGGATATTAAGGCCTCCTTTTAATAGAGAACCGGAACAAAGCATTAACACACAGTGAATACATGAACTCCTCAAACTACGGTCATCGCCGGGAAGTTTCCCGACTATTGTCACTCCAGGGTTGCCAGATCATAACACGTAGTAGGTGACTATAACTTGCTAGATCAGATCTAGAACATAGATATAATGGTGATAACATAAATGGTACTAGGGATCAAGCATTAAGCATGGCAAAGTCATAGCAATATCAATCTCAGAACATAATGGATACTAGGGATCAAGCCCTAACAAAACTAACTCGATTACACGATGAATATCATCCAACTCCTCACCGACCAGTGAGCCTACGAAGGAATTGCTCACTCCCGGTGGGGAGCATCATGGAATTGGCGATGGAGAAGGGTTGGTGATGACGAAGATCGAAGATCCCCCTCTCCGGAGCCCCAAACGGACTCCAGATCTGGCCTCCTGATGAAGAAAAGGAGGCATGGCGGCTCCGTCTCGTGAAACACGATAATTCATTCTCCCTGATTTTTTTCTAGAAAAATGTGATTTTGTAGCGGTGGTTTCAGGGTCTGTGGGGCCACAAGATGGGGACAACCCACCTGGGCGCGCCTGGAGGGGGGCACACCTTGGTGGGTTGTGCCCACCCAGGTGCCCCCTCCGGTGGTTCTTGGCTCCAGTATTTTTCTTTTATTATGAAATAATTCTCCAAAAAGTTTCATTCCAATCCGAGAACTTTTATTTCTACACAAAAACAACACCATGGTAGTTCTGCTGAAAACAGAGTCAGTCCGGGTTAGTTTCATTCAAATCATGCAAATTAGAGTCCAAAACAAGAGGAAAAGCGTTAGGAAAAGTAGATACGACGGAGACGTATTAGTTACTTTCGGCGACAACAATAAAGGAAAGGTAATTAGATTAGGTAAAATCGCTATATCCAGAGACAAGACTATTGATGATGTTTTACTTGTTCAGTCTCTTGGATTTAATCTTATGTCTGTTGGCAAGCTATATGATCTAGGCATGCTAGTTCTACTTTCTATATCCAAATGCATTGTCTTTATGGCCACTCACAATTCCCTCATCTTTGAGGGAATTATAAAATGTGATATGTATATTGTGGATTTCTCTAAAGGTCCCTCAGTCCAAACTTGTTTGCTTGCAAAAGCAATTGAAGTATGGTTGTGGCACCGAAGACTTGGTCATGCAAGTATGAGAAATTTACCAACTCTTGTGAATAAAAATCATCTCCGTGGCATTTCTGATGTAAAATTTGACAAAGATCGTCTTTGTGCTGCGGGTGAGGCTAGTAAATTGGCCAACAAGCATCATTCATCAAAGACTGTCATCACCACAATAAGACCTCTAGAAATTCTTCATATGGATTTATTCGGACCTTAAAACTATGCAAGTTTCAGAGGCAGTCATTATGCTCTGGTTATTGTTGATGATTTCTCTCGTTACACTTGGGTATTTTTTCTGGAAGACAAAACCTGCACCCAAGACATCTTCAAAAGATTCACAAAGAAGGCCTAGAATGAATATGATGTGTGTATTAAGCATACCAAAAGCGATAATGGTACTGAGTTCAAAAATACTCATATCGAGGATTTTCTCAACGAAAATGGTATTACTCGTGAGTTCTCTGCCACATACACTCCGCAACAGAATGGAGTTTTTGCGAAAGAATAGAACTCTCATTGAAATGGCAAGAACAATGCTCGCTAAGTACAAAACTCCTATTTGCTTCTAGGTTGATGCTATTAACACTGCTTTGTCATGTTATCAATCGTGTTTATCTTCACAAATTCCTTAAAAAAACTTTGTATGAGCTTATCACTGGCAAGAAACCAAATGTTTCTTACTTACATATTTTTGGTGCACCTTGTTATATTCGTGACATGAATCAGAATTCCAAGTTTGCACCCAAGGCACATGAAGGTTTTCTTCCTGGTTATGGCTCGAACTCGCATACTTATAGTGTTTATAACTCTCACCACGGGAAAGTTATGGAAATGGTAAATGTGCGGTTTGATGAATTTAACGGCTCCCAAAAGGTGTACCTACCTAATGTGATTGATGAACCATCGATTTCGGATGCTATTCGGCAAATGGCCATTGGGAGCATCAAGCCAGTTGAAGGAAATGTACCTGACTCATCTGATGATGTTGCCCCCATGATTCGAAGAAGAACACGCCGAGCCACTGCCGAAGAAAATACCTCTCCAAACACAAATGGCAATCAGAATGAAAATGTCAATCTCAATGGAAATCCCAATGACAATGGCGACACAAATGCCAATCTCGATGCTGATATTGAGGAAAATGAAAATGATACTCAAGATGAAAATCTTCACCCTCGAGTGGCTAATCAAGTCGACCCTACCTTAATTCTCAAAGATCTTGGGAATCCAGGTTATCGACCCACAACTCGTTCTTGCACTCATTTGGCTAACTACTATGGCAGTTTCTCTTTTGTCTAATTGACAGAACCTACTATGTATGAGGATGCCATGAATGATCCCGATTGGATGAATGCTATGCAAGAAGAGTTGGTGCAATTCGAATTAAATGATGTATGGAAGTTGGTTGACAAACCAAATCCTAAGAAGCACAATATCATCGGCACTAAATGGATATTCGGGAATAAGCAATATGAAAATGGCATTGTTCTGAGAAACAAAGCACGTCTTGTTGCTCA
Source organism: Triticum aestivum (assembly GCF_018294505.1). Taxonomy (NCBI): domain Eukaryota; kingdom Viridiplantae; phylum Streptophyta; class Magnoliopsida; order Poales; family Poaceae; genus Triticum; species Triticum aestivum. The sequence continues at coordinate 251,583,102 of NC_057798.1, forward strand.
AGGGTATACACAGGTAGAAGGTATTGATTTCGATGAAACATATGCTCCTGTTGCTCGCCTTGATGCAATTTGTATTCTTCTCGCTTATGCACATTACAATAATATCATGCTTTATAAAATGGATGTGAAAAGTGCTTTCCTCAATGGTGAAATTGATGAGGAAGTATATGTTAGGCAGCCACCTGGCTTTGAAAACCCTCAGTTTCCTAACAAAGTTTTCAAGTTGAAAAAGGCTTTATATGGACTTACGGAATCCCCTCGAGCTTCGTATGACACCTTGAAGAGGTTTTTGCTTGACAAAGGGTTCAAGCCAGGATCCACTGATTCCACTCTTTTCACCCATGCTATTGATGGTGATATTTTCGTGTGTCAAATTTATGTGGATGATATTATTTTCGGCTGTACTAACAATGCTTGCAGCATGGAGTTCGGGCAAATGATGTCCGAGAAATATCAAATGTCTATGATGGGTGAACATAAGTTCTTTCGCGGACTACAAATATGTCAACAAGACAATGGAATTTTCATATCTCAGGAGAATATCTGAGAGACTGTCTGAAGAAGTTCAAAAATGCAAGATTGCAAACTCAAGGGCTACAAAACTCCTATGCCCATGAATGGTAAGCTGGATGCAAACGTGTATGGTAAGGATTACGATAAGAAAGCTTATTGTTTGATGATTGGTTCTTTACTCTATCTATGTGCATCTAGACCTAATATTATGTTGATTGTTTGTATGTGTGCCCGCTATCAAGTTGCACCGAAAGAATCGCATCACCAAGCAGTCAAGCATATTCTGAGATATTTGGCTCACACTCCCACCTTAGGTTTATGGTATTGTAACATCCCAATTTTCAATTTGGATGTTATACATAGATCATCATATGCATATCATATTTATTTTTGCATTTTGTTGTCATCCTAGAAATCTTAAGCAACTCAAGGACACAAGGAGAGAGTTGGAGGTTTCACAAAATTCATATTTGAACTTATTTCAAATTTAAAGAGAGGATCAATTTGATTTTAATATTTTTCTCTCCAATTATTTCCAGTAACAAAAATAAATGAGAGAAGATAATATGACTTCTTCAACCTAAGAGAAATATTGGAGAAAGAATTTTTAAATCAAATTATTATTTTATTGATATTTTATTAGCTATTTTATTTGAATTAGAAAAAAAATGCATTTTTGAAAATTGCATATTAGTCCAGGAAAATGTCCATCTTATCCTAAATATTAGGTTTGGACGGTGAAAATTGTTTCTGGAATTTTATACTTCTTTATATTTATTTAGGATTTTTCTTTCACGGCGTGATAATTATATTTAAAAAAAATCTTTCCGGACCGAACTGGTCCGAAGGCCCAGCTAGCGGAACTAGCACCGCCGCCTTCCCCGTGCTGTGCGAGAGCCGGACTCGCCAGAGGCCGGGGCGGCCACGCCCCTCACTGGCTTCGCCTCCCAGTCGGAGAACCCCCCCGGGCCTTTACATACCGCCCCGCCGCCGCCTCTCCACCCCACCAAAGCCGCCGCCGCCGCGTCGCGCTGCCACCAGCCGCCGCCACTGCCGCAGCGCCTCGCGGCACCGTCGCTGCACGCAGCCGCCGCCACCCCGTGCCGCCGCCCGCGTCACCTCGCCCGCCCCATAGGAGCCGCCGCCGCTGTCGAAAATTGCTCCCGCCGCCAGATCTTGTCGTCGGTCAAACCTCGGCTAACGGTATAAAACTATTCGGTCTTTTCCCATTTTTTTACGGTTTAGTTGGTTCGGTAGTTAGATCGGTTTTTTAGGTTTACTTATTTAACGAACATTCGTTCGTTCGTTCATTTTAAGGGACGATTTTTTTCGGATTAGTTCTGTTAGCGAACATTCGCGCCGTAGTTTTTTTATTTTTAGTTTATTTTCGGCCAGGGACCTATCCACGAATAGTTTTCTCGCGATTTAACCCCTAATCTTAAAACTAGCGTAACTTTTTACTCATTTATCCCAATTAGATGAAACCATCGCCTAAATATTCGTATCGTTCTTTTCTTTGCAGTTAACCAACTTGAACATGATTTTGACATTGTAAAATTTGAGTTTAGTCCAGATTAGTAAACGATCTTGTCTCGTTCGTGTTTTGAGTTTCGTTTCTCCGTTTGAGTTGTTTATTTTTACAAATCATAGCTAATCACTTGTACCTACTGTTAAGATCTAATCCACATGATAATAATGTTATTAGGTTTTACTTTTTATTAGTCTAAGTCGTTTGCTTGTTTCGTGTTTGATTTGGATCTTTTCTCGGTTTTCTCGTTGTTTCATTTGAGTGATTTCTTATGTATGCTATTGTTTGTGTACAGTAGATTACTCGGAGTGCGAAGCTTGTTACTACGAATCTCTAGAGTTTGCAGATCGTCAGCAAGGCAAGTTACACTTTGATCATACTCTTCTATACCCAGTTTTTACTATGCATTAGTATTGCCCTTCAAGAATTTGCATGAGTAGGATTGGGAAGATGTGGTTTGGTTGTAGTACTTGAGGTAGGAACCTAATACCTTTTGATCACCCCAGGAATATACGTTAGGCTTAATTATTGTTTAGCCATGCTCGTAGATAGGGATTGGATCGTGATTTACACATGGAAGTTTGAGAGTTATTAATCTTGGATAACATTAAGGTGGCAACTTTAATATACATCTGGGTGGATTGGTTGAGGCACCTGGGGAACCCAGTGTTGTATATTTGAGGAAATCCCGGAGTACCCGTGTGATTTTTCCTTCTGTTCGCCACCCAGGCTCAAAGGGATCATATGATATTTCATGCCTAGAAACTTCCGTGTGCAGCCACAACTCATTATGGGCTCTAGCATAGTTGAGTAAGTTGCGTGAGCTCTTGAAGAGGTGAACTAGCATATTTAGGGGAAAGTAGGTGTACCGGTCCGCCCGGAGTAGAGAGTAAGTTCTTCAGAAAGACTATGTCTCGATCATTCGATCATGGATGCGGTCGAGTCTTGTGGGGAAAAGTGTGCAAACCTCTGCAGAGTGTATAAACTAATCATGGTTAGCCGTGTCCCCGGTTATGGACATCTTGAGTATCTGGTATTTGAATTATTGATTTGATCTCATCACTTTACTTAATGAATTTGTTGGGTTAACGATAATACTTTTAATTGGGATTTGAGTTGGGTTACCTTCTCAAATATTGGGCAACTTAGGAGTAGTTAAATAAATTTATTCCTTTGTTGTAGGAAAAAACTAGCTTTATGCAAAATCATAAACTTAGAGCCTCCACCAACCAAACATTGCATGTAAATATAGTTCTTGCATTTCATTGCTTTACAGTGTAACTCTGCCGGCATATTCAATGTGCTGACCTACACGACTGCAACGTCTCATATTGCAGACTACTCAGACGATGAATAAGATGCGATAGGTTGTTGTTTTGCACTCAGCTATGCCGTTGGAGTTGATGGACTCATTTACCTTTGAAGCTTTCGCGGTTATTTAGTTAGATGGCCTTCAGCCATGATATTTTTGTGTAACCATACTCTTTATGAGGACTCAATGTAATAAGTGTGTGATTGAACTCTGTTATAATTCCTCGAGTACTGTGCGTGTCAGCATTACCGATCCAGGGATGACACTGATGCACAGAGACTTCGGTCCATTCGGATTGTGGTCGCTACAAGATGGTATCAGAGCACACGCTGACTGTAGGACGTGACCACTAGAATAAGCCACATGATTTCTCTTCTCTGCTCATTTCTAATTCTCCTCTATTTCTACTCTATAGATGGAGGATCCCACGAACAAGTTCACTCAGCCAGATGACGACACCCCTTTCGGATGACACTTGCAGGAAGTCACTAAGTACCTGAACATTGGACTACCAAGCTTCACAGGGACTTTCTCTACAACAGTACCGGAAGAGGAGTGCTGGAAGATCAAAGTCTGGGTACCTGGGAGGACATTTGTGCCAACAATGGAGCCTATTTATTTCTACCTGGATGCACCAAGGTGCAGTTTAGGAAAGAGCATGGCAGCCCATATCACCGTTGGACGCATATGTGTGGTGTATCACAAGGAGCTGGAGAAGACCGTTTATCAAATATGTGGCCGCTGAAATGAAGAATGGGAGATGATTTGTACCAGGAGAGATGGATCAATTGCAGCCTGCATTCAAGAGATGGGAGATCATATTCGTCGACAAGAGAATCAACAAATTATCCACATGAAGAAGATCAAGAAGCCGATGAAGAGAAACAACAAGCTAGAAGAGGAACTCAAGTTTACTTGCAATGGATATGAGGAAGAGATTGCCGTACTACTAGAGAAGCACGAAGACTTGAAGAGGAAGCTAGGACTACCAGTGGAGAATCACAAGCGAGAACCAGCAAAGAAGATCTGTTCGGAGGACTACATCATCCTAGACGACACCGACACGGATAGTGATGTAAGTGATGACAGTGAAGACGACTACGTTGACGAAGCTAGAGCAGATATTATGGAGTCTTCCTCTGATAAAAATTTCTAGATGACCACCATGTAACTAGTAGCATTCCTCCAAGTAGTTAGCAACGATCAAGTGTGTAATCATAGGTTAGATCATTTGTGTGAATCTTATGTGCTATTGAATGAAGTGAATTGATTGTGTTTGTCTCATGAGCATATGGGTAGTGAGTCTCTCTTAGACCTCAATTCTATTCTGTTTTCTCACCCCTTCTAACCCATCATATGCCTCCGAGACGTGACAATGGATTTGCATTCCCACCGGAGCTCACTCAGTTGATCCAGCAGCAGGATGCCTTGATGCAGATACTAGTTTAGAACCAGAACCAAGGCAACAACAACAACCCACCGCCGCCCCCCTATTGACCACCTAGCCCGTTTTGTAAGGTTGAATCCGCTGGTGTCCTCTAGTAGCACCGAGCCGATTGTTGCAGATGATTGGCTCCGCAAGATTGGACGAGAGCTGACCACTGCAGGATGCACAGATGCGGAGAGAGTGCGCTTTGCCTCACATCAGCTTGATGGACCCGCAACATCTTGGTGGGAGAATTTAACCGCCACTTACCCCATTGATATAGTTACATGGGATCAATTTCAGCAGGCTTTTCGCACTGGCCATATTTCAGCAGGAGCTATGAGCATGAAGAAGCACGAGTTTCGCAACTTGCGCCAAGGAGGGCGTACAGTGGGCCAATATGTGGATGAGTTTAGCAAGTTAGCACGCTATGCCCCAGATTATGTAGCCACAGATGCCGCTAAGTAGGAGAAGTTTCTTGAGGGACTCAACGATGAGCTGAGCATGCATTTGATGGTGGAAACCTTCAACAACTACCAGGAGTTGGTAGACAGGGCCCTCATGATTGAAGGCAATCAACATCAGATTGATAATCCCAAGAGGAAGTATGGACAGGGGAGGTACACTTCTGGAGCTCAGCAGAAGCCCCGCTATTCCCCGTACTCGGGAGGACATGCCCACAACCATGGAGAACATACGCACAATGGAGCAAGTTCCAACAACCACAGTGTCCCTGATACGTCTCCAACGTATCTACTTTTCCAAACACTTTTGCCCTTGTTTTGGACTCTAACTTGCATGATTTGAATGAAACTAACCCGGACTGACGCTATTTTCAGCAGAACTGCCATGATGTTATTTTATGTGTAGAAAAGAAAAGTTCTCGGAATGTCCTGGAAATCCACGGAGGCACTTTTTGGAATTAATAAGAATTTCTGGGCGAAAGAAATACACTAGGGGGCCCACACCCTGTCCACGAGACAGGGGGTGCGCCCCCCCCCTATAGGCGCGCCCCCCTATCTTGTGGGTCCCCTGGACCTCCACCGACCTCAACTCCAACTCCATATATTCCGTCTCGGGAGAAAAAAATTAGAGAGAAAGTTTCATCGCGTTTTACGATACGGAGCCGCCGCCAAGCCCTAATCTCTCTCGGGAGGGCTCATCCAGAGTCCGTTCGGGGCTTCGAAAAGGGGGGTTCGTCGCCGTCGTCATCATCAACCATCCTCCATCACCAATTTCATGATGCTCACCGCCGTGCGTGAGTAATTCCATCATAGGCTTGCAGGACGATGATGGGTTGGATGAGATTTACCATGTAATCAAGTTAGTTTTGTTAGGGTTTGATCCCTAGTATCCACTATGTTTTGAGATTGATGTTGCTATGACTTTGCTATGCTAAATGCTTGTCACTAGGGCCCGAGTGCCATGATTTTAGATCTGAACCTATTATGTTTTCATGAATATATGTGTGTTCTTGATCCTATCTTGCAAGTCTATAGTCACCTATTATGTGTTATGATCCGACAACCCCAAAGTGACAATAATCGGGATACTTCTCGGTGATGACCGTAGTTTGAGGAGTTCATGTATTCACTATGTGTTAATGCTTTGGTCCGGTTCTCTATTAAAAGGAGGCCTTAATATCCCTTAGTTTCCATTAGGACCCCGCTGCCACGGGAGGGTAGGACAAAAGATGTCATGCAAGTTCTTTTCCATAAGCACGTATGACTATTTACGGAATACATGCCTACATTACGTTGATGAACTAGAGCTATTACATGAGGAATCGCATCCGACATAATTATCCATCACTTATCCATTGCCTACGAGCTTTTCATATATTGTTCTTCACTTATTTACTTTTCCGTTGCTACTGTTACAATCACTACAAAACACCAAAATATTGTTATTACTATCTTTACCTTTTACCACTATTACCATTACTATCATACTACTTTGCTACTAAATACTTTGCTGCAGATACTAAGTTATCAAGGTGTGGTTGAATTGACAACTCAACTGCTAATACTCAAGAATATTCTTTGGCTCCCCTTGTGTCGAATCAATAAATTTGGGTTGAATACTTTACCCTCAAAAGTTGTTGCGATCCCCTACACTTGTGGGTTATCAAGACTAAAATCTGGTGCCATTGCCGGGGAGCATAGCTCTATTCTCTGAGTCACTTGGGATTTATATCTGTTGATCACTATGAAGAACTTGAAAGGTGCTAAAACCAAGATCTATCCCTCAACTACGAGGGGGGGTAAGGAACTGCCATCTAGCTCTGCACTAGATTCTCCTTCTGTTATGAGTAAGCTTGCGACACCTAAACTTGCTACTGCTATGAATTCTGATATGTCGCATGTTACCGATGATGCCACTTCTGCTATGCATGATGAGACTACTTCTGTGCGTGAGACTACTTTGCCATTAGGTTAATTTCTTGATGAACAACTTGCTAGAGGTAGAGAGAATGAAATCATCGAAGATGCTATTATTGATGATAGTGATGATGAAAATTCTCCCAATAATTATGTATTGCCTGTTGTTCCTGAGGGTTATGTTATGAATAAAGAAGCTGCTGAAGCTATTTTTGCTTGCAATGATAGATATGATCTTAAGAAACTATTAGCTAAATGGAAGCAGCAATCCCTTAATGCTAGAATGAAACCTGACCCTGCTTTTGCTACTTCACCTATCTGTGTTACTGATAAGGATTATGAATTCTCTGTTGATCCTGAAATTATTACTTTGGTTGAATCCGATCCTTTTTATGGCCTTGAATCTGAAACTGTTGTGGCACATCTTACCAAGTTGAATGATATAGCTACCCTGTTTACTCATGATGATAACTCTCGCTACTTTTATATCCTTAAGATTTTTCTGTTCTCGTTAAAGGGTGATGCTAAGACTTGGTATAATTCTCTTGCTCCTGGTTGTGTGCGTAGTCCCCAGGATATGATTTATTACTTCTCTACTAAATATTTCCCTGCTCATAAGAAACAAGCTGCCTTGCGGGAAATATATAACTTTGTGCAAATCAAAGAAGAGAGTCTCCCACAAGCTTGGGGGAGGCTTCTCCGATTACTTAATGCTTTCCCTGATCATCCACTTAAGAAAAATGAAACACTTGATATCTTCTATAATGGACTAACCGATGCTTCCAAGGACTACTTGGATAGTTGTGCTGGTTGTGTTTTCAGGGAAAGAACAGTCGAGGAAGATGAATTACTATTGAATAATATGTTGACTAATGAAAATAATTGGACTCTTCCTGATCCAACTCCTGAGACAATTCCTGAACCAATTGAGCCAACTCCTGAGCCTATTCCTAAACCCACTCCGAAGAAGAGAGGTGTTTTATTTCTCAGTCCTGAAGATATGCAAGAGGCAAAGAAATCAATGAAAGAAAAATGTATTAAAGCTGAAGATGTTAAGAATTTACCACCTATTGAAGAAATACATGGTCTTAATATACCGCCTGTTGAAGAACCACATTGTCTTGATAACCTGACACAGGTAGTAAAGGTAAATTCTCTCTATAGATATGATAAAGTTGAAATCCCCTCTACTAAATTTCATAGCCCATGCTTAGATGAATTTGATGACTTTATGGCTAGACAAGAAAGTTTTAATGCTTATGTTGGTAGAGAGTTAAAGAATAATGCTTTCGAGATAGGACGTGTGAGCGATAACTTAGCTAGAGTTAAAGGTGAACTTCAACTCATTAGAAATATGCGTCTATGGTTGCTACTCAAGCTGAGCAAGTACTTAAAGCTCAAAATGATTTGCTTGAGGAATTAAATAATAAAAATGACTTTGCTGTTAGAGTGGCTACTAGAACTGGTAGAATGACTCAGGACCTTTGTATCCTGAAGGCCACCCTAAGAGAATTGAACAGGATTCTCAGAATAATAATCTAGATGCTCCTAGTTCTTCTAAGAAGAAGAAAAAGAAGAATGATAGGAATTTGCAAACTTCTAGTGAACCTAATGTAGAAATACCTGAGAATCCTAATAATACTTTTATCTCTGATGCTGAAACACAATCCAGAGATGAACATGAACCTGATGATAATGCTAATAATGATGTTCATGTAGATGCTCAACCTAGCAAAAACAATGAAGTAGAGGTTGAACCTGCTGTTGATCTTGATAACTCACAATCAAGAAACCAATGTTATGATAAGAGAGATTTTGTTGCTAGGAAACATGGTAGAGAAAGAGAACCATGGGTTCAGAAACCCATGCCCTTTCCTCCTAAACCATCCAAGACAAAGGATGATGAGGACTTTGAGCGTTTTGCTGAAATGATTAAACCTATTTTCTTACGCATGCGCTTAACTGATATGCTTAAAACAAACCCTTATGCTAAATATATGAAATATATCATCACTAATAAGAGGAAAATACCTAGAACTGAGATTTCCACCATGCTTGCTAACTATACCTTGAAGGGTGGAATACCTAAGAAACTTGGTGATCCCGGAGTACCCACTATACCTTGCTCTATTAAAAGAAATTATGTTAAAACTGCTTTATGTGATTTAGGAGCCAATGTTAGTGTTATGCCTCTTTCCTTGTATCGTAGACTTGAATTAAGTAAGTTGACACCTACTGAGATATCTTTGCAAATGGCTGACAAATCAACTGCTATACCTGTCGGTATTTGTGAGGACGTGCCTGTTGTTGTTGTTGCGAATGTTACTATCTTAATAGACTTTGTTATTCTTGATATTCCCAAGGACGATAGTATGTCTATTAGGAGCTGTTATTGATTGCAACAAAGGCAATGTCACCTTTCATGTTAATGGAAATGAGCATACGGTACATTTTCCGAGGAAGCAAATCCAAGTTCATAGCATACATACTATTGAGAAAATTCCATCAATTATTATTGGAGGTTTTGAATTTCCTCTCCCTACTGTCAAGAAAAAGTATGATACTCTTATTATTGGGGATTTTCATATCCCTATCGAGGTAACTTAGTGTTATTCGAAATTTCTCTGATTCCGTGTTATTCGGAATGAGTTTGTTAACAAGACTTGATCAACCTTGTTAGTGGATTCATTTTGATGATCATGAGATGGATGAAACTAGAAGGCACAACCTTCTGTACTTTCTTTTTTACTTTCTGTTATTTACAATAAATAAAAGCAAAAATAGTATTATCTGTCTGTTTTCTGAATTATCCGTGCAATAGAAAATATCCCGAAAATAAAAGTGCTCCAAATGCCCTGCAAATTTAGTATGATTTTTTATGGAATATTTGAGGACTTTAGGCACTGAAATCACTGCAGGAGGGGCAAGCACCAGGCCACGAGAGTGGAGGGCACCCCCCTATGGGGCACGCCCCCCTGTCTTGTGGGCCCCTGGTGGCCCCCCTCCACTTATGCCAGCACCCACACACTTCATCTTCTACCCAAAAAAATCCCCATCCAGCTCAAGCTCGAGTTCTAGCTCATTTTGCTGTGATTTTCGATCTCCTTGCTCAAAGCTCCTTTCACAAAACTGCTTTGGGAGATTGTTGCTTGGTATGTGACTCCTCCATTGGTTCAATTAGTTTTTGTTCTAGTGCTTTATTCATTGCAAATCCTTGCTGCCTTGGTGACCCTATTCTTGAGCTTGCATGTTAAATTTATGAGGTTCCAAGTAATTCTGATGCATGATGTAGGGTCTAGGCACTTGTAGGAGTAGTTGCTACCATTCTTGTTAAGTTTTATTCACTTTTATTTTGAAGTTACTAAAATTTCAGAAACTTTCAGAAAATGTTAAGGAAATTTTTCAGGGGCTCTTCTAGCCAAGGCTCTCAGGAAAAACAAGCCAAAGAGAAGGAAAAAGACAAGTATAATCTTCCTCGCTTAGCGGAAGTGCAGTCGTGTGAATGGCCATGCAATGATTTCTTGAAGGAAGCCAGAATTCATGAGGATTTTTATTCTTTGATCGAGATTGCAGGCCTCAACGGTTTCATAAACGACCGGATTTATCAGTATCTCTTACTCACTAATACTTTCGTGTAAAACTTTTATTATTATCCTAAGAAGTCACCGCCTGCAGTATCATTTCATTTATATGATAAATTCAGAGAAATGTCTTTACGTGATTTTTGCGCGGTGTGTAGGATACCTTATGAGGGAGAATTAGAGGAACCCCATCGTAAAGATGTGGATGGCTTTGTTAACACTATCTCTGTAGACGAGTCAAAGAAGGGTTCCGAGGCAAAAGTCTCTAGCATACACTTTCCTATTTTACGCTACTTTGCCATATTTGCTAGTAGATGCTTGATTGGTCATGGAAATAGTGGAAACTTAAGTGTTCCTGATATTATCATTCTTCAACATGCCTTGCTTGGAGATAATACTTTTAGTATAGGTGCCGTCGTTGCTAAAAGGCTAGCTCTGAATCGTACAAAGGCCCCACATTTGGAGGTATCTATGCTTCACGTCTTGCTAGACATTTTAGGATACCTATTAGGCATCTTGAGAAAGAGGAGACAACATTGCCTTCTCGCATTTTGGATTACAAGAGCATGGTAGCACACAAGTTTATTGTCGACAACGCAGAGAGGATGCTCTTGTATAAACTTACATTCAATAAGAAACACTTTGAGATTATTATTTTGCCTGCGCCTCTATTGTTTGATTTGCTTGCAGAAAATTTTCTGGTCACACCGGAAGCAGTGAACAATCATCAAGCCCAAGCTTTTACTCCAGAACCTGAACCTGAGCCGGAACCTGAACTGGACCCTTATCGTGCATCATCTGTCCAGTGGGATCCGGAGATGACCATCCAGTTGTATCCTGATTCCACCTCTCATTACACCGGAGAGAGTAGCGGCGGTCCTTGGTATTAGACCAATTTAGGCCAAAAGCCTAAGCTTGGGGGAGTACGTATTTCTCACCGACTTTACATTCATGTTCACACACTAGTTGTCGGTGCTCATACTCTTTCATTGTAATATCATTGTTAGTTTAAAATTCCTTTTTCTAGTTTTCTTCTTGTGTGTTTGATAAACCTTGAGAAAAACCAAAAAAATTAGTTAGTTTAATTTCCATGCTTGTAGTAGAAATTAAAATGAAAACCCAAAAAGATTTCTAATTCTTCTTCTTTCTTGTTGGGAGCTTTCCCGTGTAAATAGATTTATTTTTCTTTTCTTTCCTTTGGGGGTCGAGAAGACCATATTGAAAATGTTTAGTGGCTCTCATATGCATGATTATTTATTTAACTTAGAGCCCATATTACTTGTCTTCTCTTTTGAGTTGAATGCTTGCATATTCCAGCTTAGTCCAATGCACATACACTCTTATTATTATACACATCGTTCGGTCGTGCAAGTGAAAGGCAATAATGACGACATATGATGGACTTATTGAGATGAGAAAAGCTGGTATGAACTCGACCTCTCTTGTTTTTGTAAATATGATGAGTTCATTATTCCTGATTCAGCCTATTATGAAGTAAACATATTTGCAATAACATTTAGAGATTATAGTTGCTTGTGCCATGCTTGATTAGCTTTGAGTTATAATGGTTTACCTCGCGTGCCAACATGCTATTAGAATGATTATGATGTGGTATAATGGGATGGTATCCTCCTTTGAATGAATTGAGTGACTCGACTTGGCACATGTTCATGCATGTAGTTGAAACAAAATCAACATAGCCTTCATGATATTTATGTTCATGGTGGATTATATCCTACTCATGTTTGTACTCGGTGTGAATTAGTTTTAATGCATGTTTATGACTGTTGTCGCTCTCTCAGTTGGTCGCTTCCCAGTCTTTTGCTAGCCTTCACATGTACTAAGCGAGAATACTGCTTGTGCATCCAAACTCCTTAAACCCCAAAGTTGTTCCATATGAGTACACTATACCTTCCTATATGCGGTATTTACCTGCCGTTCCAAGTAAATTTGTATGTGCCAAACTCTAGACCTTCAAATGAAATTCTGTTTTGTATGCTCTAGCCGCTCATGTTTCCACTAGGGCTGCCTATATCTTCCATGCTAGGTGGGTTATTCTCAGAGGAGTGGACTCCGCTCCTCATTCATGAGAAAGGGCCGGTAACCGGGATGCCCAGTCCCATGATCCAAAAAGATCAAAGCAAATCAAAATAATTAAACAAAACTCCCCCAAGATTGTTGTTAGTTGGAGGCACTAGTTGTTTCGAGCAAGCCATGGATTGATGCTTGTTGGTGGTTGGGGGAGTATAAACTTTTACCATTCTGCGTGGGAACTGCCTATAATGCATGTAGTATGGAAGATACAACCATCTCATAGTTGTTGCATTGACAGCGAAAGTATGCCGCTCAAAATGTTATTCAATCTCTGTTTTAAAATTGAGCTCTAGCACCTCTACAAATCCCTGCTTCCCTCTGCGAAGGGCCTATCTATTTAGTTTTATGTTGAGTCATCACCCTTCTTATTAAAAGGCACCCGCTGGAGAGCACACTATCATTTGCATTCATTACTATTGGTTTATATTGGGTATGACTTGACTGGATCTCTTTTACCATGAATTACAATGTTTAGTCAGTCATTGATCTTTAAAGGTGCTCTGCATTTATGTTTTGCCGTCTCAGAAAGGGCTAGCGAGATACCATTTTGTTATATCATGTTATGATTGTTTTGAGGAAGTGTTGTCATCCGAGTTTTATTATTGTGGCTCGCTAGCTGATTATGTTATTGATATGAGTAATTGTGAGACCTAAGTGTTATTGTGAGTATGGTTAGTTTATAATATTGTTGAAACCTGAATGATGGCTTTGCATGTTTATAACAACAAGAGCAAATAGAGTTTGTAAAAGTTTTTCTTTGTCACTTTCAATTTATCAACTGAATTGCTTGAGGACAAGCAAAGGTTTAAGCTTGGGGGAGTTGGTACATCTCCAACGTATCTACTTTTCCAAACACTTTTGCCCATGTTTTGGACTCTAACTTGCATGATTTGAATGAAACTAACCCGGACTGACGCTGTTTTCAGCAGAACCGCCGTGATGTTGTTTTATGTGTAGAAAATAAAAGTTCTCGGAATGTCCTGGAAATCCACGGAGGCACTTTTTGGAATTAATAAGAATTTCTGGCCGAAAGAAATACACCAAGGGGCCCACACCCTGTCCACGAGACAGCCCCCCCCCTATAGGGTGCGCCACCTATCTCGTGGGCCCCTGGACCTCCACCGACGTCAACTCCAACTCCATATATTCCGTCTCGGGGAGAAAAAATCAGAGAGAAAGTTTCATCGTGTTTTACGATACGTAGCCGCCGCCAAGCTCTAATCTCTCTCGGGAGGGCTGATCTGGAGTCCGTTCGGGGCTCCGGAGAGGGGGATTCGTCGTCGTCGTCATCATCAACCATCCTCCATCACCAATTTCATGATGCTCACCACCGTGCATGAGTAATTCCATCGTAGGCTTGCTAGACGGTGATGGGTTGGATGAGATTTACCATGTAATCAAGTTAGTTTTGTTAGGGTTTGATCCCTAGAATCCACTATGTTCTGAGATTGATGTTGCTATGACTTTGCTATGCTTAATCTTTGTCACTAGGGCCCGAGTGCCATGATTTCAGATCTAAACCTATTATGTTTTCATGAATATATGTTTGTTCTAGATCCTATCTTGCAAGTCTATAGTCAACTATTATGTGTTATGATCCGACAACCCCAAAGTGACAATAATCGGGATACTTCTCGATGATGACCGTAGTTTGAGGAGTTCATGTATTCACTATGTGTTAATGATTTGGTTCAGTTCTCTATTAAAAGGAGGCATTAATATCCCTTAGTTTCCACTAGGAACCCGCTGCCACGGGAGGGTAGGACAAAAGATGTCATGCAAGTTCTTTTCCATAGGAACGTATGACTATTTACGGAATACATGCCTACATTACATTGATGAACTAGAGCTAGTTCTGTGTCACCCTATGTTATAGCTATTACATGAGGAATCGCATCTGAAAAATTATCCATCACTGATCCATTGCCTATGAGCTTTTCATATATTGTTCTTCGCTTATTTACTTTTCCGTTGCTACTGTTACAATCACTACAAAACACCAAAAATATTGTTATTACTATCTTTACCTTTTAACACAGTTACCATTACTATCATACTACTTTGCTACTAAATACTTTGCTGCAGATACTAAGTTATCCAGGTGTGGTTGAATTGACAACTCAACTGCTAATACTCAAGAATATTCTTTGGCCCCCCTTGTGTCGAATCAATAAATTCAGGTTGAATACTTTACCCTCGAAAGTTGTTGCGATCCCCTACACTTGTGGGTTATCAGGCCCTAAGAATGGAAATTGGAATGGAGGAAGCAACAGCCAGAACCGTTCCAACCCCGCAATGCCAGCCAAGAGGGATCTGAGCCACATTACTTGTTTCAAGTGCCAGAAGACCGTACATTATGCCACTGAATGTCCTGAAGCAAAGAATGGAAATGGCAATGGAGGTTCGGCAAAGAAGCCCAACCCCTTAACCAAAGGCCAGGTGAACCACGTTAGTGTGGAGGAGATTGAAGATCAACCCGATGCAGTTGTCTGTAAGTTTTTGATTAATGCATTTACCGCACTTGTTCTCTTCGATACTGGTGCATCGCATTCATACATATCAAGGGGATTTGTGGATAAGTATAAATTGCCAACCATAGCCCTTAAGTCACCTATGTTAGTAAGTTCCCCAGGAGCGGAGTATATGGCTAGTAGGGGATGCTATCAGTTGCCAGTAACCATAGGTAGACATGTTTTCCCCACCGACCTGATTGTTCTGGAGTCACAAGGATTGGGTGCGATACTAGGCATGGACTGGCTATCTAAGTTTGAGGGAAACATCGATTGCGCCAGTAAATCAATTCTTCTCACCACCCGAGAAGGAAAGAGGATCAAGTATGTATCCTGGCATGCACCGAGGAGAACTCAGGTGAATTTCTTATCAGGAGTTGTTCAAGAGGAAGTACCAGTGGTGAAAGATTATCCTGACGTATTTCCGGAAGAGTTACCAGGCATGCCACCGAATCGAGACATTGAGTTTTTGATTGAGCTATTGCCAGGCACCGGACCAATATCAAAGAGACCATATCAGATGCCCACAAAAGATCTGGAGGAAATTAAGAAGCAGATTAAGGAGTTACTGGAGAAAGGTTACATTCGACCAAGTTCATCACGTTGGGGAGCCCCAGTACTTCTAGTGGAGAAGAAGGATGGATCTTTGAGGATGGTGGTTGATTATCATGTGCTCAATGAGGTGAAGATCACGAACAAATACCCTCTGCCGATGATCAATGATTTGTTTGACCAGTTGCAAGGAGCTAAAGTTTTCTCCAAGATCGATCTTCGATCAGGTTATCACCAGTTGAAGATCCGAGAGCAGGATATACCTAAGACAGCCTTTACCACAAGGTATGGGCTATATGAGTATACAGTTATGTCATTTGGTTTAACTAACGCACCTGCCTATTTCATGAGTATGATGAACAAAGTGTTTATGGAGTTTTTGGATAAGTTCGTCCTGGTGTTTATTGATGATATATTGGTCTACTCGAAGAATGAAGAAGAGCATAAGGAGCATTTGCGTTTGGTTCTTGAGAAGCTCAGAGAACATCAGTTGTATGCCAACAAATGTGAGTTTTGGTTAAAGGAAGTTGGATTTCTCGGACATGTTATATCCGGAGAAGGAATAGCAGTACACCCTACCAAGGTTGCTTCTGTCACTAAATGGTTGGCACCCATGTCAGTTGGAGAGATCAGAAGTTTACATGGACTCGTAGGTTATTACTGGAGGTTTATCGAGAATTTCTCCAAGATTGCAAAACCCATGACGGATTTATTGAAGAAGGACACCAAGTTCAAATGGACTTAGGATTGTGAGGCCAGTTTTCAGGAGTTGAAGAAACGTTTGGTTACAGCCGAGTGTTGATTCTCCCAGACCAACATAAGGATTTCCAAGTGTATTGCGACGCTTCACATCGAGAACTTGGAGGTGTGCTTATGCAGGAAGGAATAATTGTTTCATATGCCTCACGACAGCTTTGACCTCATGAGTTGAATTATGCTACGCACGATTTGGAGTTAGCCGCCGTAGTGCATGCGTTGAAGACATGGAGACACTTGCTCATTGGAAACCATTGTGATGTATACACGGATCATAAGATTTTGAAATACATTTTCATGCAGAAGGAGTTGAATCTCAGGCAAAGGAGATGGTTGGAGCTCATAAAGGATTACGACATGAGATTGCATTATCATCCAGGAAAGGCAAATGTCGTAGTCGATGCGTTGAGCCGCAAGAGTTATGTTAACACGCTAATAACCAGAGGATTACCAAAGGAGTTAACTGATGACCTTCAAGAGCTATGCTTGGAAATATTTCTAAGAGGTTACGTTGCAGCATTAGAAATTGAGTCCACTTTGTTGTGTAAAATCAGAGAAGCCCAGAAGACTGACAAGGAGATTGTTGAGATAAAGGAAAGGATATGCAAAGGAAAAGCTAAAGAATTTCGTGAGGATGAGCATGACACTTTATGCTTTGAAGATCGCATATATGTGCCTAATGACCCCGAGATCAGGAAGTTGATTCTATAGGAGGCCCATGATTCACCATACTCTATTCACCTAGGCAACACCAAGATGTATTTGGATTTGAAGGAAAGTTTCTGGTGGACAGGAATGAAGAAGGATATTGCCAAATATGTAGCAGTATGTGATGTATGTCAGAGAGTCAAGGCAGAGTATCAGAAGCCAGCAGGATTGCTACAGCCATTGCCGATACACGAATGGAAGTGGGATAAACTTGGCATGGATTTTATCACCGGGTTACCCAGGACTCATTTAGGCTGTGACTCTATCTGGGTTGTAGTCGATCGTTTGACGAAAGTAGCTCATTTTATCCTGGTGAAGACATTTATATATGAGTGCTAAGTTGGCAAAGATATACATGACCAGGATCGTATGTCTGCATGGAGTTCCGAGGACCATTGTATCAGATAGAGGAATCCAGTTTACTTCAAAGTTTTGGAATCAATTGCATGAAACTTCAGGTACCAGGCTAGAGTTCAGTATAGCCTTTCATCCACGGACCGATGGACAGACCTAGAAAGTCAATCAGATTCTGGAAGACATGTTGAGAGCTTGTGCGCTAGATTATGGATCTAGTTGGGATGACAATTTGCCATATGCAGAGATCTCTTATAACAATAGTCATCAAGCCAGTTTGAAGATGGCCCTTTTCGAAGCCTTGTACGGAAGGAGGTGCAGGACACCGTTATCGTGGTATGAAGTTGGAAATCGACAGTTTTTCGGACCAGACTTAATCAAAGACTTTGAAGAGAAGCATAAGTTGATTCGCGACAGACTCAAGGTAGCCCAGTCCAGGCAGAAGAGTTATGCGGATACTAAACACAAGGAGATAGTTTACGAAGTCGGCGACACAGCATATCTTCGTGTGTCCCCACTTCGAGGAGTTAAACATTTTGGAGTCAAGGGAAAGCTAGAGCCACATTTTGTGGGACCATACAGAGTTTTGGAACGCATGGGAGAAGTTGCATACAAGCTAGAATTGCCAGAAGGATTGTCAGGAGTTCATGATGTGTTTCACGTTTCCCAATTGAAGAAGTGCCACGCAGAGATGGTCGATATTCCTCTGAGAGATACAGTGCCACTGGAAGCAATTCAGTTGGATAGTGGTCTGACCTATGAAGAGAAGCCAGTCAAGATTCTCGAGTTTTCCAGTCGAGTTACCCGTAGCAAGGTTATCAAGTTTTGCAAAGTTTAGTGGAGCCACCATACCGAGGAGGAAGACACCTGGGAGCGAGAAGAAGATCTCCGCAAAGACCACCCAAACCATTTTGCTGACCAACCCGAATCTCGAGGGCGAGATTCTTCTTAAGGGGGGTAGGTTTGTAACATCCCAATTTTCAATTTGGATGTTATACATAGATCATCATATGCATATCATATTTAATTTTGCATTTTGTTGTGATCCTAAAAATCTTAAGCAACAGAAGGACCCAAGGAGAGAGTTGGAGGTTTCACAAAATTCATATTTGAATTTATTTCAAATTTGAAGAGAGGATGAATTTGATTTTAATATTTTTCTCTCCAATTATTTCCAATAACCAAAAATAAATGAGAGAAGATAATATGACTTCTTCAACCTAAGAGAAATATTGGAGAAAGAATTTTTAAATCAAATTATTATTTTATTGATATTTTATTTGAATTAGAAAAAAAATTGCATTTTTGAAAATTGCATATTAGTCCAGAAAAATGTTCATCTTGTCCTAAATATTAGGTTTGGACGGTGAAAATAGTTTCTGGAATTTCTAGAATTTTTTTACATTTATTTCATATTTTTATTTTGCGGCGTGATAATCATATTTAAAAAATATTTCTTTTCGGACCGAATTGGGCCAAAGGCCCAGCCGGCCCAGCTAGCGCCACCGCCTTCCCCGCGTCGTGCGAGAGCCGGACTCGCTGGAGTCCGGGTCGGCCACGCCCCTCGCCGGCTTCGCCTCCAAGTTGGGGAGCCCCCCGCCGGTCCTTTATATACCGCCCCGCTGCCGCCTCTCCACCCCACCAAAGCCGTCGCCACCGCCGCAGCCCCACCGCCGCCGCCGCTCCACCGCCGTCGCGTCGTGCCGCCTCCAGCCGCCGCCGCTGCCCCAGCGCCTCGCGCCACCGTCGCTGCACACAGCCGCTCGCGTCGCCTCGCCCGCCCCTCACGAGCCGCCGCCACCGCCGGATCTCTCTATCGGTTAAACCTCGGCTAACGGTATAAAACCATTCGGTCTTTTCCCGTTTTTTATGGTTTAGTCGGTTCGGTAGTTAGATCGATATATTAGGTTTACTTATTTAACGAACGTTCGTTCATTTTAATGGACAGTTTTCGTCAGATTAGTTCTGTTAGCGAACGTTCGCGCCATAGTTTTTTCTTTTTAGTTTATTTCCGGCCAGGGACCTATCCACGAATAGTTTTCTCGCGATTTAGCCCCTTGTCTTAAAACTAGCGTAACTTTTTACTCATTTATCCAAATTAGATGAAACCAGTGCCTAAATATTCGTATCATTGTTTTCTTTGCAGTTAACCAACTTGAACATGATTTTGACACTGTAAAATTTGAGTTTAGTCCAGATTAGTAAACGATCTTGTCTCGTTCGTATTTTGAGTTTCGTTTCTCCGTTTGAGTTGTTTCTTTTTACAAATCGTAGCTAATCACTTGTACCTACTATTAAGATCTAATCCACATGATAATAATGTTGTTAGGTTTTACTTTTTGTTAGTCTAAGCCGTTTGCTTGTTTCGTGTTTGATTTGGATCTTTTCTCGGTTTTCTCGTTGTTTCGTTTGAGTGATTTCTTATGTATGCTATTGTTTGTGTACGCTAGATTACCCGGAGTGCGAAGCTTGTTACTACGAATCTCTAGAGTTTGCAGATCGTCAGCAAGGCAAGTTACACTTTGATCATACTCTTCTATACCCAGTTTGTACTATGCATTAGTATTGCCCTTCAAGAATTTGCATGAGTGGGATTGGGAAGATGTGGTTTGGTTATAGTACTTGAGGTAGGAACCTAATACCTTTTGATCACCCCGGGAATATATGTTATGCTTAATTATTGTTTAGCCATGCTCGTAGACAGGGATTGGATCGTGATTTACACATGGAAGTTTGAGAGTTATTAATCTTGGATAACATTAAGGTGGCAACTTTAATATACATCTGGGTGGATTGGTTGAGGCACCTGGGGAACCCAGTGTTGTCTATTTAAGAAAATCCTGGAGTACCCATGTAATTTTTCCTTTGGTTCGCCACCCAGGCTCAAAGGGATCATATGATATTTCATGCCTAGAAACTTCCGTGTGCAACCACAAGCCATTATGGGCTCTGGCATAGTTGAGTAAGTTGTGTGAGCTCTTTAAGAGGTGGACTAGCATATTTAGGGGAAAGTAGGTGTACTGGTCCGCCCGGAGTAGAGAGTAAGTGCTTCAAAAAGACTATGTCTCGATCATCCCATCATGGATGCGGTCAAGTCTTGTGGGGAAAGTGGGAAAACCTCTGCAGAGTGTATAAACTAATCATGGCTAGCTGTGTCCCCGGTTATGGACATCTTGAGTATCTGGTATTTGAATTATTGATTTGATCTCATCACTTTACTTAATGAATTTGTTGGGTTAATGATGATACTTTTAATTGGGATTTGAGTTGGGGTTACCTTCTCAAATATTGGGCAACTTGGGAGTAGTTAAATAATTGTATTCCTTTGTTGTAGGGAAAAACTAGCTTTATGCAAAATCATAAACTTAGAGCCTCCACTAGCCAAACATTGCATGTAGATATAGTTCTTGCATTTCATTGCTTTACAGTGTAACTCTGCCAGCATATTCAATGTGCTGACCTACACGGCAGCAACGTCTCATGTTGCAGACTACTCAGAGGACAAATAAGGTGCGAGAGGTCATTGTTTTACACTCAGCTATGCCGTTGGAGTTGATGGACTCATTTACCTTCGAAGCTCCCACAATTATTTAGTTAGATGGCCTTAAGCCATGATATTTTTGTGTAATCATACTCTTTATGAGGACTCTATGTAATAAGTGCATGATTGAACTCTGTTATAATTCCTCAAGTACTGTCCGTGTCAGCATTACAGATCCAGGGATGGCACTGATGCATAGAGACTTCGGTCCATTCGGATCATAGTCGCTACAGGTATCATAAGGGAGCACAGTTTGATCTCAGACTCAGATTACGCACGTGACTTGGTTGATAGGAAATCTACTTTGGGGACTTTCCATTTCCTTGGTAGATCTTTGCTTTGCTGGTCATCAAGGAAGCAGAATTGTGTATCTCTCTCTATGGTTGAGGCCGAATATATTGCTGCTGGTGCTTGTTGCACTCAGTTATTGTGGATGAAGCAGACACTGAAGGATTATGTCATCAAGGTCAAGAAGATTACTTTATATTGTGACAATGAAAGTGCAATCAAAATTGCACACAATCCAGTGTAGCATTCTCACACCAAGCATATTGCCATCAGAGATCATTTCATTCATCATCATGTTGCTCGAGGAGATATTGTTATTGATCACGCCAGTACTGAAGATAATCTCGTTGACATCTTCACCAAGCCTCTCGATGAGAAAAGATTATGTGCGTTATGATGTGAGATAAATATCCTAGATTCCGCAAACATGCAGTAAAATGGACTCGGCACCCGTGCAAACACTTCCACATCTTAAATGGAATGGGTGCATAACACTTGAAGAGTTTGAAAATTTTGACAAAGTGAAATTTTCTTTCTAAGAGTGAATACATTAACGAAGAACTAGACTAACTGAGTGCCACGATAATTGTTTGACGCTCGGGGTCATACAATTCTTATACGGTGGGTCACACCACCACAATTTTCTTTTGTTAAGTTGCTCTTTGGTTGAAGGGTTTTGTGTTAGTCCAAATGTATTTCACTCATAGCTTTTCTCTCGGGTGTTTGTGTTTCTTTGCCTGAGTGAAATACCTAGGACCCTGTTTTCCCTCTATTCTATATCTTCCAGTCTATGTTGTTCCGTTATGAATGCTTAATTTTCATCTGGTGACAATACTTATCTGGTGTCCTTGACCACGTTAAAGTCTCGTTCTGAACCTTATTCATTTTAGCGAAAGCCGTCCAAAATTTGGGGCTTTCCGCCCAAGTTAGGACCACGACCTTTGATGACGGATGCCACATGCTATACATCAACTGCCATCTAATCTGGCCTGTTGAATCGCAAAAGTCCTTTGTCTGTGGTCGTCTGATCTGATTCATCAGAAGCGTTATTTCCCTTCGCATATAAATACTACTTTGCCGTCTTCCCCAAATCCATTCCTCCTCCTCTCCGAAGCCCTACCTCTCTGCCCCACCTTGAACTCGACGCCAACGATCATCTTTGTTGCTTTGCTGCCGGAAATGAGTCGCCGGAGTCATTCATCTCTGCCATGATTCATCCTCCTCCCCGCACCGCTGTAGTCGCCGCACATCACCAAGTTAGGGTATGTGTAGTACGAACCCGCACTTCCAATCCTTCTTGTTCGAGTTCATTCATGGTAGAAATTACATGTTTTTACAACAATTCTCATATCTTACTGCTAGGTAACTTATGCGGATGTGGTTTATAGTTGTCCCTCACATCCGAAAATTTTCAGATCTAGGGTTTGTGACATGTCTCGTACGAATGGAATGCCTAGCACGTTAACTAGTACATTCTTCGAACCTACTATTTCATTCTGCACATTTCTTTCATCCAAAACATTTCTCAAAATCTGCATCTAATTCTTCTTCAAAAACCTTTTCCTTCGAAAAATCTTTGTTGTGAGCATTCTTAACCCTGTCCCCATTTTCCCTCATATCTATCCTTATTCATAGGTGCATGTAGTCAGTTGAGGATTCTGCTCGACCAGTGAGCATGGCTGATGGAGAAGATGTTATTTTGGGCACAACAGATGAGTCCAAAGCTTCGAATGCAAAGGTCCCAACGGTAGGCCCAACAACCATTAAGCAAAAAAGAACCGAGCATAATGCAGACTAGCAAGAATAAAATGCGCTGAAGAAGGAGAAGGGTGGTAGGTAACCATGCACAAATACAATTGAATGCGTCTCTCATGATCGATATGATACTGCCCCTGGAGAAACCAAGCAGCAACAAGACAAATGCCTGCAATGGATTTGACACCACTATGTGCGAAAATGGTTCAATTATGAAATGATTCATCCTCGATTTTCTCAGAACTTTGCATTTCATCCACCTTGGGGTGAGTGCTGAGAAATTGGTCTCATCAGACTAAATGACCCCCAAGAGAGACCGCCACCACCACCAAATGCTCATGAGTCATCTCTTCGTACACCCGAATCATATCCTGATGAGCTTGCTAAGTGTCAGAAGAATGCCATCAAGCGAGCTAAGAAGGCTGAAAATGTTGGGAAACGTAGCATGCAATTCAAAAAAATCCTACGCTCACGCAAGATATATCCAGGAGATGCATAGCAACAAGAGGGGGAGAGTGTGTCCATGTACCCTCGTAGACCAAAAGCATAAGTGTTTACTTAACATAGTTGATGTAGCCGAACGTCTTCTCGTTCCGACCAATCAAGTACCGAACGTACGACACCTCTGAGTTCTGCACATGTTCAGTGCGATGACGTCCCTCGATCTCTTGATCCAGCAGAGGGTCGAATGAGTAGATGAGTTCCATCAGCACAACGGTATAGTGATGGTGATGGTGATGTGATCCACGCAGGGCTTTGCCTAAGCACCGCGAGAATATGACCGGAGGCGTAAATTGTGGAGGGGGCGCCGCACATAGTTTGGAACAATTGGTGTGTCTCATAGGGCGCCCCCCATATATAAAGGAGGGAGGGAGAGGAGGCCGGCCTAGGCGCGCCCCAAGTGGGGGGGAGTCCCACTTGGACTCCTAGTGGGATTCGCCCCCCCTCCCCTTCCTTTTTCCGGAGGGGGAAAGGGGGAAGTAGGAGAGGGAGAAGGAAAGGGGGGCACCGCCCCCACCCCTTGTCCAATTCGGTTTCCCCCTGGTGGGGGGCGCACCAGCCCCTTGTGGGTTGGTGTGCCTCCCTCCTATGGCCCATATGGCCCATATCTTTCCCCGGGGGGATTCTGGTAATCCCTCCGGTACTCCGTTATGTACCCGATACACTCTGGAACCTTCCGGTGTCCGAATACTAGCTTCCAATATATCAGTATTTACCTCGCGACCATTTCGAGACTCCTCGTCATGTCCGTGATCTCATCCGGGAATCTGAACAACCTTTGGTCACCAAAACACATAACTCATATAATACATATCATCATCAAACGCTAAGCGTGCGGACCCTATGGGTTCGAGTATCCTTTTATGCTATCCAGAAATTTTACATCATTTCCAATCAAGAATATGTCATCCACATATGATATTAGAAATGCTATAGAGCTCCCACTCACTTTCTTGTAAATATAGGCTTCTTCAAAAGTCTGTATAAAATCATATACTTCGATCACCTCATCAAAGCATATATTTCAACTCCGAGATGCTTGCACCAGTCCATAAATGGATCGCTGGAGTTGCACATTTTGTTAGCACATTTAGGATCGACAAAACCTTCTGGTTGCATCATATACAACTCTTCTTTAAGAAATCCATTAAGGAATGCAGTTTTGACATCCATTTGCCATATTTCATAATCATAAAATGCGGCAATTGCTAACGTGATTCGGACAGACTTAAGCATCGCTACGGGTGAGAAAGTCTCATCGTAGTCAACCCCTTGAACTTGTCGAAAACCTTTAGCGACAAGTCGAGCTTTATATACGGTAACATTACCACCAGCGTCAGTCTTGTTCTTGAAGATCCATTTATTCTCTATGGGTTGTCGGTCATCGGGAAAATCCACCAAACTCCACACTTTGTTCTCATACATGGATCCTGTCTCAGATTTCATGACCTCAAGCCATTTATTGGAATCTGGGCTCAACATAGCTTCTTAATAGTTTGTAGGTTCGTCATGGTCAAGTAACAAGACTTCCGGAACAGGATTACCGTACCACTCTAGTGCGGATCGTGCTCTGTTTGACCTACGAGGTTCTGTAGCAACTTGATCTGAAGTTTCATGATTTTTATCATTAGCTTCCTCTCCAGATGGTGTAGGCATCACAGGAATAGATTTCTCGGATAAGCTACTTTCCAAATTGAGAGTGGGTGCAATTACCTCATCAAGTTCTACTTTCCTCCCACTCACTTCTTTCGAGAGAAACTTCTTCTCTAGAAAGGTTCCGTTCTTAGCAACAAAGATCTTGCCTTCAGATATGTGGTATAAGGTGTACTGAAGGAGTCCTGGATAAGGGGGTATCCGGACAGCCGGACTATGTACTTTGGCCGGACTGTTGGGCTATGAAGATACAAGATAGAAGACTTCGTCCCATGTCCGGATGGGACTCTCCTTGGCATGGAAGGCAAGCTTGGCGATTCAAATGTAGATCTCCTTCTCTGTAAACCGACTCTGTGTAACCCTAGCCCCTCCGGTGTCTATATAAACCGAAGGGTTTAGTCCGTAGGACATATATAAAAACAATCATACCATAGACTAGCTTCTACGGTTTTAGCCTCTCTGATCTCGTGGTAGATCCACTCTTGTAACACTCATATCATCAAGATCAATCAAGCAGGAAGTAGGGTATTACCTCCATCGAGAGGGCCCGAACCTGGGTAAACATCATGTCCCCAGCCTCCTGTTACCTTTAGCCTTAGACGCACAGTTCGGGACCCCCTACCCGAGATCCGCCAGTTTTGACACCGACATTGGTGCTTTCATTGGGAGTTCCTCTGTGTCATCGCTACAAGGCTAGATGGCTCCTCCATCCTTCAACCATGCTGTCCTGGGTGAGACTATTCTCCCAAGACAGATCTTCGTGTTCGGTGGCTTCGCACTGCGGGCCAATTCGCTTGGCCATCTGGAGCAGATCGATAGCTATGCCCCTGGCCATCAGGTCAGGTTCGGAAACCTGAACTACATGGCCGACATCTGCGGAGACTTGATCTTCGATGGATTCGGGCGCATATCAGGAGCGCCGAACAATCACGACGTGCATGACTTAGGTCTGCAGTCGGACAGTATTCGGAACATCGCACCTGCTACAGCTCCAGACACCCTTCCAGAGCAGGTCGTGCCTTCTGAGGATGGGTGGATGGACCCCGCTCCGAAGGCCGCACACTCCTCGGCGTTGGAGCTGAACACAGACCCCTCTCCTAAAGGAACCTGTGTCTCCGGACCCCCGGAGTCGTCTCCGGCCGTGTGTTCTGGACCGCGCGCATCCGTGCCCATCGAATCTAACTAGGCTCCAGTCATGGAGTTCACCGCCGCGGATATCTTTCAGCACTCACCCTTCAGAGACGTGCTAAACTCATTAAAGTCTCTCTCTCCTCTGTCAGAAGACTCCTGGCCGAACTATGTCCAGCCCGTGTGGGATACAGAAGACGAAGAAAATCGCAGCCCACCCGCCACCCACTCTATAGCCACTGTCGATGACCTAACAGACATGCTTGACATCGACCCCAATGACATCGACGGTATGGACGTTGATGCAGGGGAAGATCCGGAACCACCGCCCACGGGGCGCTGGACTGCCACTTCATCATACGACGTCTACATGATGGACACCCCCAAAGAAGACAATGTTGACAAAAAGGACGCAACGGAGGATAAACCCCCCAGGCAAAAGCAAAAACGACGGCGTAGGCGCCGCCTTAGGTCCAGTCACAGTAAAAATAGCGATAATAACCCAAAACAGGGTGACACTCCGGTTGATTTCGAAGGCAACAATGACCATAGGGACCCAGCGATGGAGCAGGATAAAACAGGTCATGCCGAACACAGCCGGGAGCAGACGCCCGATCACAGTTTAGAGGGCTGAACTCATCATGCTACCTCCAAAGAAGATAACAGTCCGGTTGATGATGCGTTCATCATCCCGGAAGAACATTCAAAACAAGACAAGCTCCGCAGAAAACTCATGGCCATAGCATGGAGCCTGAAGAAGTAGAAGCAAAGGCTTAAGGCCGCGCAGGATACGCTCAACCGACGATGGAATAAGGTGCTGGACACCGAAGGAAAACATGGCGATAATTGCCACACAAAGAGCTACCCAAAGCACAAACTGCTACCCGAATTCGACAATGAAGCCACAACACCCGTTCGGCCCAAAAACAATACGGCTACTCAGCCGGACCAGCCAACTCATGGCCGTGATAGAGCAGCCACTGATACCGCACACGATTTATGAGAGCTCCTGGACAAAAAGGCCAGTGCGGCCAGGTCCATCTATGGGTCCAAAGGACAGGTTCCGACGCGGGATTATGGTCACCCCAATGATCATGCTGATCGAATACCAGTCCGGAATCAACACCGGGAGCAACAATAGCCGGCAGTAGGTCGTGACTCGGCCAGATACAGAGGGGTTGTGCACCCCCTGTGCTTCACGGATGAGGTGCTGGATCATGAATTTCCATAGGGATTCAAACCCGTGAATATAGAGTCATACGACGGAACGACGGACCCCGGGGTCTGGATTGAAGATTTTATCCTCCACAT
The DNA here is from genome assembly GCF_018294505.1 of Triticum aestivum. NCBI lineage: Eukaryota > Viridiplantae > Streptophyta > Magnoliopsida > Poales > Poaceae > Triticum > Triticum aestivum. Next base: position 251,610,994 of record NC_057798.1, read on the forward strand.
ACACATGGCTCGTGGGGACGACCACCACGCCATCAAATACCTCTCCCTCAAGTTAAAAGGACCAGCTCATCATTGGCTGAAAAGCCTCCCCGAAAACTCAATTGGAAGTTGGGAGGAACTTGAGGATGCTTTCAGGGCCAACTTCCAAGGGACCTACGTCCGGCCTCCAGATGCTGACGACTTAAGTCACATAATACAGCAGCCCGGAGAGTCAGCCTGCAAGCTTTGGAACAGATTCCTCACTAAGAAGAATCAAATTGTCTACTGTACGGACGCTGAAGCCTTAGCGGCCTTCAAACACAGCATGCGAGACGAGTGGCTTGCCAGACACCTCGGCCAAGAAAAGCCAAGAACGATGGCAGCCTTAACAAGCCTCATGACCCGATTTTGTGTGGGCGAGGACAGCTAGTTGGCCCGTAAAGGCACCAGCGACCCAGGCACATCCGAACTCCGAGACGGCAACGAGAAGCCACGGCACACTAAGAACAAACGTCGGAATAATGATAGTCCAGACGGCACATCGATCAACGCCGAATTCAGGGGCTCTTGACCTGGTCAAGGAAAAAAGCCATTTAACAGCTGTAAAGGGGAACCATCTAGCCTGAACAAAGTCCTGGACAGATTGTGCCAAATCCATGGCACTTCTGACAAACCCGCAAATCATACCCACAGAGAATGTTGGGTTTTCAAGCTGACTGGCAAGTTAAATGCCGAACATAAGGGAAGGGAAACACCAAGCGAAGACGAGGATGAGCCTCGCCAGCCGAACACTAGGGGCCAGAAACAATTCCCACCGGAAGTCAAAACGGTAAACATGGTACACGCAACTCACACAGAGTTCGTAGCCCCCAATTTAATCCCTAGGCAACATGCCCGATCACTTTTGATCACAGGGACTACCCAGCCAGTATCCAGCACGAAGAATCGGCTGCCTTGGTGCTCGACCCAATAATTGATGGATACCATCTTACTCGCGTCCTAATGGACGGCGACAGTAGTCTTAATTTGACATATCAAGACACCATCCGCAGGATGGGGATAGACCCATCCAGATTAAATCAAAACAACGCCACCTTCAATGGAGTAATTCCAGGCATCGTGGCCCATTGCTGGGGCTCTCTCGTGTTAGAAGTAACATTCGGTTCTGCCGACAATTTCAGACGCGAGAACTTACTCTTCAACATCGCTCCCTTCAGCAGCGACTATCATGCATTGCTTGGAAGACCGGCCTTCGCTTGCTTTAACGCAATACCAAACTACGCCTGCCTTAAACTCAAAATGTCCGGTCCACACGACATCATCATGGTCAGCGGAAACACAGAACAGTATGTGGCAGTTCCCGTTGCCGGACTCTAGGCGGCCTCTCCCACCGGAACGCATGACCGGTCGTCAAGACCACGGACACGTTTAGACGAGTCCAATAGACCATTCTTCACAATGGCTTGGATAAACATGAGCCAGGGGCTGCACATGTGTCCCCACAAATAATACGAGGGGCTGAAAACATGTAACACAATCCCAAAGTTCAGCCTGCCTCGTTAACAGGCCGGATCTCGAGCATTTCTCGAGCATAACTAACTTTTCGCATGTTTTCTCTTTCTCTCATTCTTACAGACACTACCAGTGCGACACCATTCCAGGATACGGCACAACGGAGACACAGGCACAGACGTGCAGCAGGGCCCCGCCCACAGGTTTCTCTTTAGATTAAGCCCCTGTGTAAACCTTCTTTACTGTCTCTTGTTGCTCAACGTCCCATAGGTATTTCATACACCTGTAAGGGACACTGGCATTTTAGGCTTTTTGCCACGACAGATCAGTGCGCGTACCTGGAATCACAGGGGCAAGGGCATTATTCAGCCCAATATATGTCATAAAGTCTGAATACCTTCGGGGGTGTTCGGTGTCACGAGTTTGGCCTTATATGCATCAGCTCCGAATCATGTCTTTGGTCAAATGTTGGGTTAGCCCAGCTCCTGGGTTTGTTGCCTTACGTTCCGTTCTATCGGCTAAGGCGGCCAAAGGAGAACTACTGCAATTGTGCCCTAGTTATTCTGGATGAGCACCTCAATAGAGAAAGCCAAAAACTGACTCTCATGATATAGCGAGAGACTGATCAACCACTCGAGGACTCATCAGAATCTATAGGATTCCTCCGCATTAACGAAGGACCGGTCTACCGGTCAAGTACGCGCACCGTATTCGGATGCACGCGGAAGTACCAGGGGCTATATAGTAGCCCCACCTTTCAACTCCTACGGCTACGCGAAAGTGTTACAGCTATATAGTCTGGTTGCCTGGTTCGACGTGCGATCACCTCCTTAATGGACCAAGACGTTGGATCAAGTGTGTTCACGCATATTTTCTCGAACACCCCCGCATTATGTGCGTGGGGGCTGAAGCCAACGACTGCTAACTTTCACGATTATATGCATATATAAACAGCCGCACAGGAGACACTATAATACTTTCAGGCAAAAGTATACAAACAAAAGCAACCTCCATAATCAAACACATAGTTGTTTACAATTTCATCGCTCAAACATGACATTCTTGGAGCATTGGGCCTCTATTCTACGAGCACCTTCTATAACCTGCTCAAAATAGTGCTCGACTGGGTCTTGGCTTCCTGCCGGACCCCGGGTTGCAAATACGAGTGGCCTCCATATCCGCCCAATATGTTTTCACATGTGCAAAAGCCATCCGCGCACCCTCTATGCACGCCAATCTCTTCATGGCATCAATCTGCGCTCTGGTGCCAAATAATCGTTGCACCAAACCAAAGTAATTGTCCGGCTTCGGCTCCTTTGGCCACAGATGGTCTATTACAGACCTCATTGCAAGGCCGGACAGCCTATGGAGCTCGGCTATGGCGGCCATTTTCTCACTCAAGGGTAGGGAGCGCGCTGGAGCATTAAATTGCAACCAGAACAGCCTCTCCATTTTTTTATCCTCATGATCCTTGAATAGCTTGGTCGCATCAGTTGCACTCTTCGCCAAGTCCGCATACTCATCTGCAGCGCTCCATAGCTTATACAATGGAGCATACTTTGGATCTAAAAACTTCATCCGCAACACATAAGGACTTCCGGCAATGATTTCTCCGGCTTGTCGAAGTTCCTCCCGTGCGTCTCTAATCTGAGAGCGCATCTCTTTAGCTGAATCCATCGCCTTCTTTAGGTCGGCCGCCTTTGTTTGATTCTCCTTTCGAGAAGCTCATACCGGCCGGCGGCATCCCTCAGCTCCACAGCCATCTCAGCTATCTTCTCCTTGCTTCGGAGACGAGCGGCCTGTTCGGCCTTTAATTCTTCGGCTGCCTTTAGAGCAGCCACATTGCTAATCCGAGCTTGTTCCTTGGCTAGAGCAAGCTTCGCCCTCAGGGCCTCAACGGTAGCAGCTCCGCCTGCAACTACATAACATCACATTAATATTTCAACCTTCTTGCAAAATTAGATGTGGATTTAGGAAAGCATACTCTGCGACTCCTCGAACGGCTTGTTCACAAGCGTGACGTCGGCCTCCACAACGTCAATCTGCCGCCTCAATTCGGCGCATTCAGCGGCCTGGTCTATTGCTGAACCCTTAGCAACCTGCACATCAATGCAAGTGTGATCATTATCTGGGAGTTTGATCCTCCGGTTGCAGCCATGGGCTGGCATCCACAGTCTCAGGGGCTACTATCTACATAGAGCGCATGTATCGCGTGCGGCTCAACTAAAAATTGCGGCTTACCTCAAAGCCTTTGAGCAGGCTCCTAAAAGCTTCATTTAAACCACTTGTGGCAGAGGAAATTTTCTCCGACACCGTACCCATTAGGGTACGATGATCCTCCAAGAGATCAGCTGACTCCAGGAGGCCCGTCAGCGTGTTTGGCCGGACACCGGACTCTCTCGGACCCTTTCCATTGTCCACCACAGGAGCCGAACGCGCTGGGCTCGGGGCGGCCGAAGTGTTAGCTTCCAGCCCCATTGGATCCGGACTCTTCCGTGACGATACCTCAGGGTCGCTCGCCTCACGGGGCGGAGAGGTGGGTGGGGTTTCACTCTCCATCATCTTCGGAAGAAGATCCCCCGAAGACGAACCCTGTTGAGATGAACTGCTGGCCGGGCTACAAAAAACAGGTCCCGGATATTACTCTCAGAGGAAAGAGCAATAAGATCCTAGCTTAATTAAACTTACAGCTCGGTGGAGGGCTGGCTCGTTTGCGGGCACTGTGAGGTGAGGACGCCCTTCCGGGCAGGGCCCTTTGGCGAAGTTCTTTTCCCTTGTTTAGGCACCCCCGTCTCCAAATCTTCGGAGGCGGCCCTCTTCTTCCCGCGGGAGGAGGAAACCTCAGAATCGCCTCCTCGATTCTCCTCCTCCGTGGAGGCGCTGATTCCCCCGGTTCGGATGCGCAATGTGTGAGGCCCACTCTTGGCCTCCCCGCTCTCCCCTTTAGCTCTCTCTGGTGGCACTCGACTTAGTGTCCGTTCAAGGATCCTGGCCATTGCTGGGCCAGGCAAACCTTCGGGAAGAGGGGCCGGACACCTGATCCTCTCTGCCTTACTAAGTCAATCCTGGTTGCGGACAATGTTCAGATCAATGCTATGACAAATATAAGCAAGGTGTTCGGTTATAGGGTTACTTACTTGGGTATCGAGGCAATTGCAGCTCAGGCCCGCATCCTAGGTGGTGTCCGAACACTTTATTCGTTGTCCGAAGAACAACTTATACATCCCTTCGGGTGTCATGCCGAGGAAGTGCCGAATGGTCCACGGACCTTTTGGATTGAATTCCCACATCCGGAGAGGCTGGCATTTGCATGGCAGGATCTGCGTCCCTCTCGAGGAGCTCCCGAATGCGGCTTTGTAGCATTAGTACATCGTTCGCAGGCCCCCACTTTAGTCCCACGTTGGCCCACGATGCCATTTGAGGTGGAGGGCCCGAGCGGAAGGTAGGCGCGGCCGCGCACTTTGAGCCTCGGGGAGCTGTGACATAGAACCACCTCCGTTGCCATACATCAAATACCTCCGGGAAGGAGCCTTCGGGCCACAGGGCATCAGCGTTCCTGCTTATTATGGCACCTCCGCACTCTGCGTGTCGCTCCTCAATTATCTTCAGCTTCACATTGAAAGTCTTGAACCATAAGCCGAAGTGGGGGGCAATGTGAAGGAAGGCTTCACACACAACGATAAATGATGAGATGTGGAGGATGGAATCCGGAGCTAGATCGTGGAAATCTAGCCCATAGTAGTGCATGAGCCCCCTCATGAAGGGATCAAGAGTAAGACCTAAGCCCCGGAGGAAGTGGGGGACAAATACGACGCTCTCGTTGGTCTCGGGAGTGGGGATAACCTGTTCGGGAGCAGGAAGCCTGTGCTTGACATCGGCGATCAAATACCCAGCCTCCCTAAGCTTCGCAATATCCTCCTCTGTGATAGAGGAAGCCATCCATCGGCCTTGATGGCCAGATCCGGACATGATCGAAGATCTGGGGTGCTTAAGCTCGGGCTTTAGGTGTTGGGACTCAGGGTGCGAGATGTGCGAGCGTGGAGACAAAGGGATAGGCCTCAGCTCCTTTATAAAGGGGAAGAATATCAAGCGTCCCCGAATGTGGTCGTTTGGGACTTGCCTAGAAATACGGGGTCATGCCAACAGGCACAGTTGGATTACCCATACCCGTATTGATGAGAATCCCGTGATAAGGGGAACACGATCTCTGCTCTGACAGGACGTACCAAGGAAACCGCCTCGTGGTGTGTGTGGTAGCAAGTTGTAAGAACGGTTCGAATAAAAGCCGGACCGTGGCATGGTGTCACTTTTTGAAGAATTGTCAGCAGATTGAATTCGTGGGTTATTATTATTCTCTCTACGGTGGTATATGGAATGATTATCTTGCAGAGCCGGACACGGTCCTTGTGTTCGGAATTTATCTTGGGGTATTCGGAGATGGAACCCGCCTCGCAATGCCGAAGACAATCTACGCGCCGGACTCATCGTCATTGAAGCCTGGTTCAGGGGCTACTGAGGGAGTCCTGGATAAGGGGGTATCCGGACAGCCGGACTATGTACTTTGGCCGGACTGTTGGACTATGAAGATACAAGATAGAAGATTTCGTCCCGTGTCCGGATGGGACTCTCCTTGGCGTGGAAGGCAAGCTTGGCGATTCGTATGTAGATCTCCTTCTCTGTAAACTGACTCTATGTAACCCTAGCCCCTCCGGTGTCTATAAACCGGAGGGTTTAGTCTGTAGGACATATATAAAAACAATCATACCATAGGCTAGCTTCTAGGGTTTTAGCCTCTCTGATCTCGTGGTAGATCCACTCCTGTAACACTCATATCATCAAGATCAATCAAGCAGGAAGTAGGGTATTACCTCCATCGAGAGGGCCCGAACTTGGGTAAAAATCGTGTCCCCAGCCTCCTGTTACCATTAGCCTTAGACGCACAGTTCGGGACCCCCTACCCGAGATCCGCCGGTTTTGACACCGACATGTACCCAATTATTTCCTTAGGGTATCCTATGAAGACGCACTTCTCCGATTTGGGCTCGAGCTTATCTGGCTGAAGCCTTTTGACATAAGCATCGCATCCCCAAACTTTAAGAAATGACAGCTTAGGTTTGTTGCCAAACCACAGTTCATACGGTGTCGTCTCAACAGATTTTGACGGTGCCCTGTTTAATGTGAATGTAGATGTCTCTAATGCATAACCCCAAAATGATAGTGGTAAATCGGTAAGAGACATCATAGATCGCACCACATCTAGTAAAGTGCGTTTACGATGTTCGGACACACCATTACGCTGTGGTGTTCTAGGTGGCGTGAGTTGTGAAACTATTCTGCATTGTTTTAAATGAAGGCCAAACTCGTAACTCAAATATTCACCTCCACGATCAGATCGTAGAAACTTTATTTTCTTGTTATGATAATTCTCCACTTCACTCTAAAATTCTTCAAACTTTTCAAATGTTTCAAACTTGTCTTTCATTAAGTAAATATACCCATATGTACTTAAATCATCCGTGAAGGTCAGAAAATAATGATACCCACTGATACGTCCATTTTGCATCATGCTTTTATATTGATATTTATTGCATTATGGGTTGTTATTACATGATATATCACAATACTTATGCCTATTCTCTCTTATTTTACAAGGTTTACACGAAGAGGGAGAATGCCGGCAGCTGAGATCTGGGCTGGAAAAGGAGCAAATATTAGAGACCTATTCTGCACAGCTCGAGAGCTCCTGAAACTCCACGAAAGTCATTTTTGGAATTAATAAAAAATATTGGCGAAAGAATCAACATCAGGGGGCCCACACCCTGTCCACGAGGGTGGGGGGTGCCCCCCCTAGGGTGCGCCCCTACCTTGTGGGCCCCTTGATAGCCCTCTGATGGCCATCTTCTTCTATATGAAGTCTTTTACCCTGGAAAAAATCATAAGCAATCTTACAGGACGAGACTCCGTCGCCACAAGGCGGAACCTTGGCGGAACCAATCTAGGGCTCCGGCGGAGCTGTTCTGCCGGGGAAACTTCCCTCCGGGAGATGGAAACCATCACCATCGTCATCACCAATGATCCTCTCATCCGGAGGGGGTCAATCCCCATCAACATCTTCACCAGCACCATCTCCTCTCAAACCCTAGTTCATCTCTTGTATCCAATCTTTGTACGAAAACCTCATATTGGTACCTGAGGGTTGCTAGTAGTGTTGATTACTCCTTGTAGTTGATGCTAGTTGGTTTATTTGGTGGAAGATCATATGTTCAGATCCTTAATGCATATTAATACCCCTCTGATTATGAACATGAATATGATTTGTGAGTAGTTACGTTTGTTCCTGAGGACATGGGAGAAGTCTTGCTATAAGTAGTCATGTGAATTTGGTATTCGTTCGATATTTTGATGAGATGTATGTTGTCTTTCCTCTAGTGGTGTTATGTGAACGTCGACTACATGACACTTCACCATTGTTTGGGCCTAGAGGAAGGCATTGGGAAGTAATAAGTAGATGATGGGTTGCTAGAGTGACAGAAGCTTAAACCCTAGTTTATGAGTTGCTTTGTAAGGGGCTGATTTGGATCCATATGTTTCATGCTATGGTTAGGTTTACCTTAATACTTCTTTTGTAGTTGCGGATGCTTGCAATAGGGGTTAATCATAAGTGGGATGCTTTCCCAAGAAAGGGCAGTATCCAAGCACCGGTCCACCCACATACCAAATTATCAAAGTAACGAACGTGAATCATATGAGGGTGATGAAAACTAGCTTGACGATAATTCCCATGTGTCCTCGGGAGCGCTTTTCTCATATAAGAACTTGTCCAGGCTTGTCCTTTGCTACAAAAAGAGTTGGGTCACCTCGCTGGACTTTATTTACTTTCATTGCTTGTTACCCGTCACAAATTATCTTATCACAAAACTATCTATTACCTACAATTTCAGTGCTTGCAGAGAAAACCTTACTGAAAACCGCTTGTCATTTCCTTCTGCTCCTCGTTGGGTTCGACACTCTTACTTATCGAAAGGACTACGATATATCCCCTACACTTGTGGGTCATCAAGACTCTTTTCTGGCGCCGTTGCCGGGGAGTGAAGCGCCTTTGGTAAGTGGAACTTGGTAAGGAAACATTTATATAGTGTGCTGAAATTTACTGTCACTTGTTACTATGGAAACTAATCCTTTGAGGGGCTTGTTCGGGGTATCTTCACCCCGACCAGTAGAGCAAAGAGTTGCTCCTCAACCTACTAAACCTACTGAAACTGTTTACTTTGAAATTCCTTCGGGTATGGTAGAGAAACTGCTAGCTAATCCTTTTACAGGAGATGGAACATTACATCCCGACTTGCACCTAATCTATGTGGATGAAGTTTGTGGATTATTTAAGCTTGCAGGTATGCCTGATGATGTTATCAATAAGAAGGTCTTCCCTTTATCTTTGAAGGGAGACGCATTGACATGGTATAGGCTATGTGATGATATGGGATCTTGGGACTATAAACAAATGAAATTGGAATTTCACCAGAAGTTTTATCCTATGCATCTTGTTCATCATGATCGTAGTTATATATATAATTTTTGGCCTCGCGAAGGAGAAAGCATCGCTCGAGCTTGGGGGAGGCTTAAGTCAATGTTATATTCATGCCCTAATCATGAGCTCTCAAGAGAAATGATTATTCAAAAAATTTATGCTCGGCTTTCTCTCAACAATTGCTCCATGCTCGATACTTCTTGTGTTGGGTCTTTTATGATGAAGACTATTGAATTCCAATGGGATTTATTGGAAAGAATTAAATGCAACTCTGAAGATTGGGATCTCAACGAAGGTAAGGAGTCAGGTATGACACCTAAGTTTGATTGTGTTAAATCTTTTATGGACACCAATGTCTTCTGTGAATTTAGCACTAAATATGGACTTGACTCTGAGATAGTATCTTCTTCCTGTGAATCATTTGCTACTCATGTTGATCTCCCTAAGGAGAAGTGGTTTAAATATAATCCTCCCACTGAAGTAAAAGTAGTTGCACCTATTACAGTTGAAGAAAAGGCTATCACTTATAATGATCCTATTGTTCCTTCCACTTATATTGAGAAACCACCTTTCCCTGTTAGGATAAAGGATCATGCTAAAGCTTCAATTGTGGTTCGTAAGAGTAATACTAGAACATATACACCACCTGAGCAAATTAAATTTGAACCTAGTATTGCTATGGTTAAAGATCTCTTGGCTGATTATATTGATGGGCATGTTATTTATTTCTGTGATGAAGCTGCTAGAATTGCTAGACCCGATGCTAAGAAACATAGACCTATAGTAGGCATGCCTGTTATTTCTGTTAAAATAGGAGATCATTGTTATCATGGCTTATGTGATATGTGTGCTAGTGCCAGTGCAATACCTTATTCCTTATATGAAGAAATTATGCATGATATTGCACCTGCTGGCGTAGAAGAAATTGATGTTACAATTAAGCTTGCCAATGGAGATACTATTTCACCAATTGGGATTGTTAGAGATGTTGAAGTCTTGTGTGGGAAAGTTAAGTATCCTGCTGATTTTCTTGTTCTTGGTTCCTCACAAGATGACTTTTGTCCCATTATATTTGGTAGACCCTTCTTGAATACTGTTAATGCTAAGATTGATTGCGAAAAAGATATTGTTACAATTGGTTTGGATGATATGACTCATGAGTTTAATTTTGCTAAATTTCGTAGACAACCCCATGATAAAGAATTGCCTAGTAAGGATGAAATTATTGGTCCTGCTTCTATTGTCGTGCCTCCTACTTATCCTTTAGAACAATATTTGCTAGACCATGAAAATGATATGTTTATGAATGAAAGAAGGGAGATAGATGAAGTATCCTTTAAACAGGGTCATATTTTGAAACACAACTTACCTGTTGAAATCCTAGGGGATCCTCCACCACCCAAGGGTGATCCCGTGTTTGAGCTTAAACCATTACCTGATACTCTTAAATATGCTTATCTCGATGAAAATAAGATATATCCTGTTATTATTAGTGCTAACCTTTCAGAGCAGGAAGAGGAAAGATTATTGAAAACCCGGAAGAAGCACCGTGCTGCTATTGGAAATACTCTTGATGACCTTAAGGGCATTAGTCCCACTCTATGCCAACACAAAATAAAATTGGAAGAAGACGCCAAACCAGTTATTGATCACCAACGACGGTTAAATCCTAAGATGAAGGAAGTGGTAAGAAAGGAAATACTAAAGCTCCTTGAGGCAGGTATAATTTATCCCGTTGCTGATAGTCAGTGGGTAAGTCCTGTCCATTGTGTCCCTAAGAAGGGAGGTATTACTGTTGTTCCTAATGATAAATATGAATTGATCCCTCAAAGAATTATTACAGGTTATAGGATGGTAATTAATTTCCACAAATTAAATAAAGCTACGAAAAAGATCATTACCCTTTACCTTTTATTGATCAAATTCTAGAAAGACTATCCAAACATACACATTTTTGTTTTCTAGATGGTTACTCTGGTTTCTCTCAAATACCTGTGTTAGTGGAGGATCAAGAAAAGACCACTTTTACTTGCCCTTTCAGTACTTTTGCTTATAGACGTATGCCTTTTGGTTTATGTAATGCACCTGCTACTTTTCAAAGATGCATGATGGCTATATTCTTTGACTTTTGTGAAAAGATTTGTGAGGTATTCATGGATGATTTCTCCGTTTATGGATCCTCTTTTGATGATTGCTTGAGAAACCTTGAATGAGTTTTGCAGAGATGCGAAGATACCAGTCTTGTTTTGAATTGGGAGAAGTGCCACTTTATGGTTAATGAAGGCATTGTCTTGGGGCATAAAATTTCTGAAAGAGGTATTGAAGTTGATAAAGATAAAGTTGATGCAATTGAAAAGATGTCGTGTCCCAAGGACATCAAAGGCATAAGAAGTTTCCTTGGTCATGCCGGTTTTTATAGGAGGTTCATTAAGGACTTTAATAAATCTCTAGGCCTCTGACTAATCTATTACAAAAAGATATTCCTTTTGTCTTTGATGATGATTGTGTAGAAGCATTTGAAATACTTAAGAAAGCTTTGATTTCTGCACCTATTGTTCAGCCACCTGATTGGAATTTACCGTTTGAAATTATGTGTGATGCTAGTGATTATGGTGTAGGTGCTGTTCTAGGACAAAGAGTTGATAAGAAACTAAATCTTATTCAATATGCTAGTAAAACTCTAGACACTGCCCAGAGAAATTATGCTACTACTAAAAAAGAATTTTTAGCAGTTGTATTTGCTTGTGATAAGTTCAGACCCTATATTGTTGATTCTAAAGTAACTATTCACACTGATCATGCTGCTATTAAATACCTTATGGAAAAGAAAGATGCTAAACCTAGACTTATTAGATGGGTTCTTTTGCTACAAGAATTTGATTTACACATTATTGATAGAAAGGGAGCTGAGAACCCCGTTGCAGACAACTTGTCTAGGTTAGAGAATGTTCTTGATGACCCACTACCTATTGATGGTAGCTTTCCTGATGAACAATTAGCTGTCATAAATGCCTCTCGTACTGCTCCACGGTATGCTGATTATGCTAATTACATTGTTGCTAAATTCATACCACCTAGTTTTACATACCAGCAAAATAAAAAGTTTTTCTACGATTTAAGACATTACTTCTGGGATGACCCACACCTTTATAAAGAAGGATTAGATGGTGTTATTAGACGTTGTGTACTTGAGCATGAATAGGAACAGATCCTACGCAAGTGTCACTCCGAGGCATATGGAGGACACCACGCTGGAGATAGAACTGCGCATAAGGTATTGCAATCCGGTTTTTATTGGTCTACTCTCTTCAAAGATGCCCGTAAGTTTGTCTCATCTTGTGATGAATGTCAAAGAATTGGTAATATTAGTAGACGTCAAGAAATGCCTATGAATTATTCTCTTGTTATTGAGCCATTTGATGTTTGGGGCTTTGATTATATGGGACCATTTCCTTCCTCTAATGGGTATACACATATTTTAGTTATTGTTGATTATGTTACTAAGTGGGTAGAAGCTATTCCAACTAGTAGTGTTGATCATAACACCTCTATTAAGATGCTTAAAGAAGTTAATTTTCCGAGGTTTGGAGTCCCTAGATACTTAATGATTGATGGTGGTTCACATTTTATTCATGGTGCTTTTCGTAAAATGCTTGCTAAGTATGATGTTAATCATAGAATTGCATCGCCTTATCATCCACAGTCTAGTGGCCAAGTGGAGCTGAGTAACAAAGAGCTTAAATTAATTTTGCAAAAGACTGTTAATAGATCTAGAAAGAATTGGTCCAAGAAACTTGATGATGCATTATGGGCTTACAGAACTGCATATAAAAATCCTATGGGTATGTCTCCATATAAAATGGTTTACGGAAAAGCATGTCATTTACCTCTTGAACTAGAACATAAGGCATATTGGGCTATTAAAGAGCTCAATTATGATTTCAAACTTGCTGGTGAGAAGAGGTTATTTGACATTAGCTCACTTGATGAATGGAGAACCCAAGCCTATGAAAATGCCAAACTGTTTAAGGAAAAGGTTAAAAGATGGCATGACAAAAGGATACAAAAGCGTGAGTTTAATGTAGGTGACTATGTGTTGCTTTTCAACTGTCCTTTAAGATTTTTTGCAGGAAAACTTCTCTCTAAATGGGAAGGCCCTTACGTTATCGAAGAAGTCTATCGTTCTGGTGCCATAAGAATCAATAACTTCAAAGGCACAAATCCGAAGGTGGTGAACGGTCAAAGAATCAAACATTATATCTCAAGTAACCCAATAAATGTTGAAACTAATGTTATTGAAATCGTAACCCCGGAGGAATGCATAAGGGACACTTTCCAGAACGTTCCAGACTCCGAAAAGGAATAGGTACGTGGTAAGGTAAGTAAACCGGCTCCAAAATAGTTCTAACAGCAATTTTTCTCTGTTTTGGAATATTTAAAAAAATAGGAAAATAAGAAGTAGTCCGGGACGGACACGAGGCGTCCACGAGGGTGGAGGGCGCGCCCTACCCCCTGGGCGCGCCCCCTTCCTCGTGGGCACCTCGTGTGCTCTCCGGACTCCATTTTCTTGCACGACACTTCTTTTGGTCTGTAAAAATTCATTATATAATCTCCCGAAGGTTCTAACCACCGTATCACGCAAATATCCTCTATCTTTGTTTCGAGCTGTTTTTCTGATAGATCTAGATCACCATGACGTCTTCAAGCACCCCCAAGGACAAGTTTTTCGAGAAGGTCATCAACCCCTACCTTGCAGAGGTGTTGCAACACCCTCAAACCATTGAGATGCGTGAGGGGGTGCTGCACATCCGCGATGTTGAGGGACCAAGGAGGACCAGAAGCGTGGAGACGAGGCTTGAAGCAATGGAACAACAAGTTTTCAAGTGCCAAGGGATGGTGGAACGCGGACTCAACGCCAACCAGATGATGATCGCGGAGTTCACCAACAAACACAAGTTGGATGCCAAGGACATTGGGGATGCCATCTTCAAGCTTCAGGAGAAAATCGTGCACCTTCAAGCCCAGATCTACGACCTGCAAAACCAAAACTGTGAGTGTGAATATCGATTCAAGAGGATGAGTTTGGCTGCAGATTTGAGGATCCCGGAGACTCGATCATCCTTCTATGATGGCGAGCCTATGCCTTGGAAGATTGACGACAAACCTTCATCATCAACAACTCCACCCTCTTCACCAGCAAAGGAGACATAATCACATGGGTATGGGCACTCCCCTTGGCAACTGCCAAGCTTGGGGGAGGTGCCTCGGTATCGTATCACCATCACACTCCTATCTTTACCGTTTTACTTAGTTCGATCCTTTTAGTAATATCTCGATCTAGTAGAATAAAGTTTTGGTATGATTTAGTTTTGAGTTTTGCCTTATGATCCCTCTATGTAATTGAGTTCATGAGCTATATATAATAAAGATTAGTGTTGAGTCAAGGGCTTTGCTATTTTTCCATGATCTTGAGGGAACAAAAAGAAAAAGGAATAATAAAAAGAAATAAAGAGATCATATTGATCTTATGGAGAGTAATGACTTCACACATAAAGAGTATGATGAATAAAAGTTGTTGAGAGTTTGCAAACATAGTTTTGGTCATCGTTGCAATTAATAGGAAGTAATAAAGAAAGAGAGGTTCTCACATACAAATATACTATCTTGGACATATTTTATGATTGTGAGCACTCATTAAAATATGACATGCTAAAGAGTTGACATTGGACAAGAAAGACAATGTAATGGTTTATGTTTTCTTATATCCGAAATAAAGTATATTGTCATGGATCATCCAACATGTTGATCTTGCCTTTCCCTCTGATGCTAGCCAAATTCCTTGCACCAAGTAGAAATTACTTATGCTTCCAAAATACCCTTAAACTACTTTTGCCATGAGAGTCCACCATATCTACCTATGGATTGAGTAAGATCCTTCAAGTAAGTTGTCATGTTGTATGCAATAAAAATTGCTATCTAAATATGTATGACTTATTAGTGTGGAGAAAATAAGCTTTATACGATCTTGTGATATGGAAGTAATAAAAGCGACAGACTGCATAATAAAGGTCTTTATCACAAGTGACAATATAAAGTGACGTTCTTTTGCATTAAGATTTCGTGCATCCAACCATAAAAGCACATGACAACCTCTGCTTCCCTTTGCGAAGGGCCTATCTTTTATTTTTTTTTGTCTTATACATTATGCAAGAGTCATGGTGATCTTCACCTCTCCTTTTTTACATTTTATCCTTTGGCAAGCACCTTGTGTTGGAAAGATCCTGATATATATATCCAATTGTATGTAAGTTAGCATTAACTATTATTGTTGACATTCCCCTTGAGGTAAAAGGTTGGGAGGCAACACTATAAGCCCCTATCTTTCTCTGTGTCCGATTAAAACTCCATACCCATAAGTATTGTGTGAGTGTTAGCAATTGTGAAAGACTAAATGGTGGTTGAGTATGTGGACTTGCTGAAAAGCTCTTACATTGACTCTTTCCGATGTTATGATAAACTGCAATTTCTTCAATGACCAAGATTATAGTTGTTAGTTTTCAATGAAGTTTTTGAGTCAAACTTGACATTGTGAATAGATTGTTACTTTAACATAAGTAATCATATGACAAATATATGTTGCTGTTATAAGAATGATCATGATGCCTTCATGTCCATATTTTATTTTTATCGACACCTCTATCTCTAAACAAGTGGACATATTTTTCGATATCGGCTTCCGCTTGAGGACAAGCAAGGTCTAAGCTTGGGGGAGTTGATACGTCCATTGTGCATCATGCTTTTATATTGATATTTATTGCATTATGGGATGTTATTACATGATATATCACAATACTTATGCCTATTCTCTCTTATTTTACAAAGTTTACACGAAGAGGGAGAATGCCGGTAGTTGAGATTCTGGGTTGGAAAAGGAGCAAATATTATAGACCTATTCTGCATAGCTCCAAAAGTCCTGAAACTCCACGAAAGTCATTTTTTGAATTAATAAAAAATACTGGAAAAAGAATCAACGTCAGGGGGCCCACACCCTATCCACGAGGGTGGGGGCGCGTCCCCCTGCCTCGTGGGCCCCTTGACAGCCCTCCGGTGGCCATCTTCTGCTATATGAAGTCTTTTACCTTGGAAAAAATCATAAGCAAGCTTACGGGACGAGACTCCGCCGCCACGAGGCGGAACCTTGGCAGAACCAATCTAGGGCTCCGGCGGAGCTGTTCTGCCGGGGAAACTTCCCTCACGGAGGGGAAAATCATCACCATCATCATCACCAACGATCCTCTCATCGGGAGGGGGTCAATCTCCATCAACATCTTCACCAGCACCATCTCCTCTCAAACCCTAGTTCATCTCTTGTATCCAATGTTTGTACCAAAACCTCAGATTGGTACCTGAGGGTTGCTAGTAGTGTTGATTACTCATTGTAGTTGATGCTAGTTGGTTTATTTGGTGGAAGATCATATGTTCAGATCCTTAATGCATATTAATACCCCTCTGATTATGAACATGAATATGATTTGTGAGTAGTTACGTTTGTTCCTGAGGACATGGGAGAAGTCTTGCTATAAGTAGTCATGTGAATTTGGTATTCGTTCGATATTTTGATGAGATGTATGTTGTCTTTCCTCTAGTGGTGTTATGTGAACGTCAACTACATGACACTTCACCATTGTTTGGTCCTAGAGGAAGGCATTGGGAATTAAGAAGTAGATGATGGGTTACTAGAGTGACAGAAGCTTAAACCCTAGTTTATGAGTTGCTTCGTAAGGAGCTGATTTGGATCCATACGTTTCATGCTATGGTTAGGTTTACCTTAATACTTATTTTGTAGTTGTGGATGCTTGCAATAGGGGTTAATCATAAGTGGGATGCTTGTCCAAGAAAGGGCAGTACCCAAGCACTGGTCCACCCACATACCAAATTATCAAAGTAACGAACACGAATCATATGAGCGTGATGAAAACTAGCTTGATGATAATTCCCATGTGTCCTCGAGAGCGCTTTTCTCATATAAGAACTTGTCTAGGATTGTCCTTTGCTACAAAAAGGATTGGGCCACCTTGCTGCACTTTATTTACTTTCATTGCTTCTTACTCGTTACAAATTATCTTATCACAAAACTATCTATTACCGATAATTTCAGTGCTTGCAGAAAACCTTACTGAAAACCGTTTGTCATTTCCTTCTGCTCCTCGTTGGGTTCGACACTCTTACTTATCGAAACGACTACGATAGATCTCCTATACTCGTGGGTCATCACCCGCCATGAGCCTCAACACTCATCGGACCGCATACATCGGTATGTATTATTTCCAATAAGTCATTAGCTCGTTCCATTGTTCCGGAGAATGGAGTTTTAGTCATCTTGCCCATAAGGCACGGTTCGCAAGTATCAAATGATACATAATCAAGTGATTCCAAAAGTCCATCTTTATGGAGTTTCTTCATGCGCTTTACACCAATATGACCCAAACGGCAGTGCCACAAATAAGTTGCACTATCATTATCAGATTTGCATTTTTTGGCATCAATATTATGAATATGTGTATTACCATGATCAAGATTCAACAGAAATAGACCACTCTTCAAGGGTGCATGACCATAAAAGATATTACTCATATAAATAGAACAACCATTATTCTTTGATTTAAATGAATAACCGTCTCGCACTAAACAAGATCCAGATATAATGTTCATGCTCAATGCTGGCACCAAATAACAATTATTCTGGTCTAAAACTAATCCCGAAGGTAGATGTAGAGGTAGCGTGTCGACGGCGATCACATCAACCTTGGAACCATTCTCGGCGTGCGTTGTCACCTCACCATTAGCCAATCTTTGTTTGATGCGTAGTCCCTGTTTCGAGTTACAAATATCAACAACCAAACCGGTATGAAGTACCCAGGCACTACTACGAGAATTAGTAAGGTATACATCAATAGCATGTATGTCAAATATACCTTTGTTCACTTTTCCATCCTTCTTATCCGCCAAATACTTGGGGCAGTTTCATTTCCAGTGACTAGTCCCTTTGCAGTAGAAGTACTCAGTTTCAAGCTTGGGTCCAGCTTTGGGTTTCTTCCCGGGAGTGACAACTTGCCTGTCATTCTTCTTGAAGTTCCCCTTCTTACCCTTGCCTTTATTCTTGAAACTAGTGGTCTTGTAACCATCAACACTTGATGCTCCTTCTTGATTTCTACCTCCGCAGCCTTTAGCATTGCGAAGAGCTCAGGAATAGTGTTTTCCATCCCTTGCATATTGTAGTTCATCACAAAGCCTTTGTAGCTTGGTGGAAGTAATTGAAGAACTCTGTCGATGACACAATCATCTGGAAGATTAACTCCCAGCTGAGTCAAGTGATTATGGTACCCACACATTCTGAGTATGTGCTCACTAACAGAACTGTTCTCCTCCATCTTGCAGCTATAGAACTTGTTGGAGACTTCATATCTCTCAACTCGGGCATTTGCTTGAAATATTGACTTCAACTCCTGGAACATCTCATATGGTCCATGACGTTCAAAACGTCTTTGAAGTCCCGATTCTAAGCCTTAAAGCATGGCACACTGAACTAACGAGTAGTCATCTACACGCGACTGCCAGGCATTCACAGTGTCTACAGTTGTTGGGGCGGGTGGTACACCTAGCGGTGCATCAAGGACATAATTCTTCTGTGCAGCAATGAGGATAATCCTCAACTTACGGACCTAGTCCGTGTAGTTGCTACCATCATCTTTCAACTTAGCTTTCTCTAGGAACACATTAAAATTCAAGGGAATGGTAGCACGGGCCATTGATCTACAACATAGATATGCATAAACTACCAGGACTAAGTTCATGATAAATTAAGTTCAATTAAGCATATTACTTAAGAACTCACACTTAGATAGACATCCCTCAAGTCATCTAAATGATACGTGATCCAAATCAACCAAACCATGTCCGATCATCACATGAGATGGAGTAGTCATCAATGGTGAATATTTCTATGTTGATCATATCCACTATATGAATCGCATTCGACCTTTCGGTCTCCAGTGTTCCGAGGCCATGTCTGTACATGCTAGGCTCGTCAAGTTTAACCCGAGTATTCTGCATGTGCAAAACTGGCTTGCACCCGTTATATTTGAACGTAGAGCTTATCACACCCAATCATCACGTGGTGTCTTAGCACGAAGAACTTTTGCAACGGTGCATACTCGGGGAGAACACTTATACCTTGAAATTTTAGTAAGGGATCATCTTATAATGCTACCGCCGTACTAAGCAAAATAAGATGCATAAAGATAAACATCACATGCAATCAAAATATGTGACATGATATGGCCATCATCATCTTGTGCTTTTGATCTCCATCACCAAAGCAACGTCATGATTTCTGTCATCACTGGCTTGACACCTTGATCTCCATCGTAGCGTCATGGTCGTCTCGCCAACTATTGCTTCTTCGACTATCGCTACCGCTTAGTGATAAAGTAAAGCAATTACATGGCGTTTGTATTTCATACAATAAAGCGACAACCATAAGGCTCCTGCCAGTTGCCGATAACTTTTACAAAACATGATCATCTCATACAACAACGTATATCACACCATGTCTTGACCATATCACATCACAACATGCCTTGCAAAAACAAGTTAGAAGTCCTCTACTTTGTTGTTGCAAGTTTTACATGGCTGCTACGGCACAAAAACCACAATGGCGATTTGTCAAGTTTGCTGTTTTAACCTTCATAAGGACCGGCCGCAGTCAAATTCGATTCAACTAAAGTTGGAGAAACAGACACCCGCTAGCCACGTTTATGCAAAACTAGTTGCATGTCTGTCGGTGGAACCGGTCTCATGAACGTGGTCATGTAAGGTTGGTCCGGGCCGCTTCATCCAACAATACCGCCGACTCAAAATAAGGCATAGGTGGTAAGCAGTATGACGATCACCACCCACAACTCTTTGTGTTCTACTCGTGCATATCATTTACGTGTAGACCTGGCTCGGATGCCACTATTGGGAAACGTAGCATGCAATTTCAAAAAAAAATCCTACGCTCACGCAAGATCTATCTAGGATATGCATAGCAACGAGAGGGGGAGACTGTGTCCATGTACCCTCGTAGGCCAAAAGCGGAAGTGTTTACTTAACATGGTTGATGTAGTCGAACGTCTTCTCGTTCCGACCGATCAAGTACCGAACATACGGCACCTCCGAGTTCTGCACACGTTCAGCGCAATGACGTCTCTCGAGATCTTTATCCGGTAGAGGGTCGAAGGAGTATATGAGTTCCGTCGGCACAATGGTGTGGTGACGGTGATGGTGATGTGATCCGCGTAGGGCTTTGCCTAAGCATCGCAAGAATATGACCGGAGGCGTAAACTATGGAGGGGGGCGCCGCACACGGCTGGGAACAATTGGTGTGTCTCATAGGGGCACCCCCCGGTATATAAAGGAGGGAGGGAGAGGAGGCCGGCCTAGGCGAGCCCCAAGTGGGGGGAGTCCCACTTGGACTCCTAGTGGGATTCCCCTCACCTTCCTTTTTCCGGAGGGGGAATGGGGGAAGGAGTAGGAGAGGAAGAAGGAAAGGGGGGGCGCCGCCCCCACCCCTTGTCCAATTCGGTTTCCCCCTGGTGGGGGGCGCACCAGCCCCTTATGGGCTGGTGTGCCTCCCTCCTATGGCCCATATGGCCCATATCTTTCCCCGGGGGGTTCCGATAACCCCTCCGGTACTCCGGTATGTACCCGATACACTTTGGAACCCTTCCGGTGTCCGAATACTACCTTCCAATATCTCAATCTTTACCTCTCGACCATTTCGAGACTCCTCGTCATGTCTGTGATCTCATCTGGGACTCTGAACAACCTTCGGTCACCAAAACACATAACTCATATAATACATATCGTCATCGAATGTTAAGCGTGCGGACCCTACGGGTTCGAGAACTATGTAGACATGACCGAGACACCTCTCCGGTCAATAACCAATAGCGGAACCTAGATAATCATATTGGTTCCTACATATTCTACGAAGATCTTTATCGGTCGAACCGCTATGTCAACATACGTTATTCCCTTTGTCATCGGTTTGTTACTTGCCCGAGATTCGATCGTCGGTATCTACATACCTAGTTCAATATTGTTACCGGCAAGTCTCTTTACTCATTCTGTAATGCATCATCCCGCAACTAACTCATTAGTCACATTGCATGCAAGGCTTCATATGATGTGCATTACCGAGAGGGCCCAGAGGTACCTCTCCGATACTCGGAGTGACAAATCCTAATCTCAATATATGCCAACCCAACAAACACCTTCAGAGATACTGTAGAGCATATTTATAATCACCCAGTTATGTTGTGACGTTTGATAGCACACAAGGCATTCCTCTGGTGTCCGGGAGTTGCATAATCTCATAGTTGGAGGAATATGTATTTGACATGAAGAAAGCAGTAGCAATAAAACTGAACGGTCATTATGCTAAGCTAACGGATGGGTCTTGTCCATCACATCATTCTCCTAAGGATATGATCCCATTCATCAAATGACAACACATGTCCATGGCTAGGAAACTTAACCATCTTTGATCAACGAGCTAGTCTAGGAGAGGCATACTAGGGACACGGTGTTTTGTCTATGTATTCACCCATGGATCAAGTTTCCGGTTAATACAATTCTAGCATGAATAATAAACATTTATCATGAATAAGGAAATATAAAATAACAACTTTATTATTGCCTCTAGGGCATATTTCCTTCAGAAAAGAAAAAGGCCCGTGAAGAAGAAAACCATCGCCTTCTCAAGGATGATGTTGAGAAGAGAAAGGCTGAAGGAAAATCTGAAGGCTGCTCCAAATGCAAACATGATCCCAGTGCTGCTACAAAGCCAAAGAGTGCACCAAAGAAGAAACTGGCTACACCAGCCAATGAATTTGCTATGAGTGATCCTTCTGATGATGATGATCCTCCTCCCACATAGGATGAAGTTGCTGCTACTCTCAGCGAGCAAGTGAATATCACCACTTCAACGGTGCTGCCTGATCTTCGGGTTCCTATTACTGCAAAGGCACTACCGAGGAAGATCATTTTAAGGAAAACTCCACCTACCATTGTAACTATGAAGCAGCGCGTGGACACAACTCCTCATCCAACTGCTATCAATATGAAGGATTTGTTGTTGATGCTCTTGTCAGTTCTACCAAGCCAAGCGAACAAATTCCCAAGCCTGATGTGAAGACAATCAAGGCCTATACTACTCGAGCAAAGTGCTCCTCGGGTTGCTGCTCCGAAGGAGAAGAATGCTCCTCAAAATACAACTCCGAAGGAAAACGCATCAAATGCTCTTCTACAGATTTTGTCCCACACTTTCATTTCTCTCGCTTTGAGCATGGGAACAATGAAATTCGGGTGCACAATATTGATGATATTTGAGATGAAACTTTTTGGTGCACTATGGATGAAGATAAGATTCATGATTACACTGGTCCTCCCATGCCTGACCATTTAACATTCGAGAATCCGACACTCTATAATATGCTCACTTACACCATTTGCCCTCTGGCCGAGATGAACACAAATAAATCTATTTCAGATGGTCTTCGGAATGCCATCTATGCAATCTCTAAGCAATATATCTTCAATGCTGAGGACATGTTTCTGCGTATCTTGAAAGATTCTGCTCAGTATCCGCACCGCCTCAAATTTTATGCACCATGGATCTAGAAAGTTGTTGATCACGCCATGCGCACAGAGTATGTGTCAAAGCAAAGTCACAAAAGCTTCATACCTCCAGTTCACCACACTTTGAAGATCATGGAAGATATTCCTTCGGGTAAATCACCCGTGTCAAGGCCTCATGACTATCACAAGCACTTTGACGGACCACGTCTCCCTCAGCATGACAGAACGATTTCGCATCAACCTCCTTCACATCTCGAAGTCAGTCTGCACACACAAAAACTGCTGCTGCAGCACATTGCTGAGGATCGACGCGAGAAAGAACATCTTGCCTCCGTACTGAATGCAATCAACAGTCGCACCAAAATTGTGCATATGATTGCAGATGAGAATAAGAAAAGGCTCTAGAAATTGCTTCGTAAGTTCTTTATACAGAAACAACTTCTCAATGTCAATCTCAAAGAGTTCTATGATTACATTGACAAAGGCTTCTTAATTGAAGATTTCCAAGATAGAGGTACTCCTTCTCTGCCTGCTCGAGAGCCAATTACTGATCTTCTGCATCTCAAGCTTCGCAAACTGCTCGACGAATATGAAGCTACCTCGCCGACAAAGAAAATGATGAAGGAAATCTGCTATCCCATGCTCTTCAAGTGGCTGCTACAGATATGCCTGCATCCTCTCAGCACCAAGCTATACCCGAAGGAAAATCCACCGATGCTGAAGTCGAAGCCACTCCCGCCACTTCTGAAGCCGAACTCTTCTCGGACAGTTCTTCTGGAGATGCCACCGAGCGAACCAAGTTCTGCTCTTTTGCACTCATGTTATTCGTCACCTTTTTGACACTAGTTGACAAAAAGGGGGAGAATTACACCAAGTTTCGATTGATTTGCTTTCTGCGTTTCTTTGGTTTGGTTTCATGTGAACTGTTTTAAGACTATGCTCTCCAAGTTGTAAAACTTCTGTGCTGTAATGTTAATAACCCCTCCCGCTGCACTGTTTCTGTCGAAGCATTTGTTTTGCAGGTGGCATTATTATTGGAATTTATGAATGACTAGGTAACTGCCCATGCGTTGCCACGGGAAAATAAAGAACTTGTGAAAACAAATAACCAGCTATCAGAAAATGTCCATCGCCACATACTTCTTGTTTGCAGACATTTACCATTTCAACCTCCCTTTTTTTCTCCATCGGCTAAATTTTCTTTGTTATAATTACATGCAACTGATAAAAATATTCTTCGTGTTACATTGATCAAGGGGTGCTTCTGCTTTTCGATACATAATTGATGATGTGTAATAATCAGAAAGATAACAATCAATCAATCTTCCGCGGACCTTTGAGAAGTTTGTGAGAACTGGATCCATATAACCATGGTCTGTTCTCTTGACGGGAGAGCTAGATAGTGTCTCTTGACGTTTGTTCTCTCTATGACCCAACTGTATTATTACATGTCTAGATTGTATCTTTGGTTTGGGAGAGCCCAGATAGTGTATACTACGGGCAAAAGACTGGGAGTATAAATATATACATAATACATATTGCTAGTCTTCCCAGGATATTTGGAACAAATTTCCAACCTGACTAAGAGTACAACCAGACTCTCAGAATGATGAGTCCCTTCTAGCTTGCAATTGATTTACATTTTCTGCAGCACGAATAAAATATAAAGATTAATCAGTGTGTATTGAGCGCCTGATTTTCATAAGAAATATGGCAAATATATTCGTTGGATGACCATAACAGAGAGAAAGAGGAACATTGTAGCAATGAAGATAAAGCAATATAGCAGTACATAACTGCATCATGCACGCTAGCCCCCCATCAGGGCATTGCCTGTAGAAGATCCTCGTAACTATACCACGGAAAATGTATGTCAAATATGGCAATTAAGCAGACAAGAAAATTAACTGAAAATTATAAACAGAAAAGCATTTGCAAATTTTGAAAGAATTTAACTCACCAAGCCTCGCAGCATCACTGTTGACCTTTGTTGCACCGTTCGCTGCCTCCTTCTAGCAGTTGACGTTCTGCTGGTCCTTCCCGTCCTCCGGTGGCTCGGTTGATAAAAAGGCTCGGCGATGGTTCTACGCCGGGATGGAATAGGGCATGAGGCTGAGTCCGCCCGTCCAATAATGAAACTGTGGAAGACGCTCGCGGGGAGGATTCGGCAGTGCTGCTCGGGGCGACGACGTTGGGAAAAGGGCTCGGCGGCGGCAGTCAATGTAGCTGCACAGAGACGGCGTGGGTCTGGGCTTCATGTGTTCTCCATTGCTGGCGCAGACATGAGGCGAGTACTACCAGCGCCGCGATCTTCCATGTCACGGTGCTCCGGCCTTTTCTCGTCGAGGAGGATGGTGGCCTCATAGCGCGGTCTGTGCGGAATCCCAGTAGTAGCGTAGGTAAGATATTGCGTACAAGATATTCGTATAATAAGAGGAAATCGGGAAAGGAAGGAGGATATTTTTATGGGCAGTAAAAATGAATACATATTAGAAAAGGAAACAACGATAAGGAAGAGAAGAATGCAATCTCTGATTTGATGTGAATTGATTGCGTAAGGAAGAGAACAATACGGGAATTTATTACTGTTACCAAAGATTGATCCTGGTTTGTCCGGCCAGATGAAAACCGATCTTAAATAGAAAACCGGGAAGAGGAGGAAAGTCGACGAAGGGGTGGGGTTATCGTAAGAGGGGGGAGGACGAAGGGATGGACGACGAGTGGAGACGGAACGTTATGTTTCTTTTAGGTAGTAGAGATTGCATTTCAATCTCGATGGATTATATATCATCAGTGCAAACCATTGAGTCGAATGATTGAAATTTCCTCTGTATACATCAATACTTGCAGGAGAATTAATGCCATATCTTTCACCTTGCATACATTTAGGGGGAGTCTATTTCATCATCGAGCAAAGTAACACTTAGTCACTCTTGTTTGAATTACTTTTCACTTATCTATCTTCACTTTGATGATTATCTGTTTTGTCAACAATCGTCGAAAAAGGAGGAGATTGTTGGTGCAATGATTTGCCTTCTTATGTTTTGGAGTTTGTTGACATAAATAGTATGGGACTTATGTGGTTTGCTAGTGCACACAGAGTAACAGGTGCTTGGGATCAAGAGGAGTTTGATTCAAACGACGAAGATAATCCCCTGCGCAGCAGTGAAGGTTATCACCGAAGATTATGATGGCAAGAGTGACCCCTCAAAAATTGTTGATGAGAAGCAATTGGTTCAGTGCTTGTTCGAAGGAAGTGACTGCGTTCGAGAAGTTTGAAGACGAAGTGAAGATGTAGCATTTATTTTGTTGTTTCTCTTCTCTTTATTGAGTCATAGGACCAACATACTATTAAAAGGGGTGTAGCGTTCAAAACTTTGATTCTCTGATGCTAAACCCAAATCCTATGAAAGTTGCGAGGGAAAACTCTTTGTGTTCCGAGCAAATACTTGCAAGCAAGAGACTGTGATCTTCTTCGCTGCGAGAGATTTGTCTCAGACCGAGGAGTTAGCATTACTTGTTTCTCAAGTAATGTTACCGTTGCTCCAAAATCCAACTGTTATGAACGTGTCGGTTGGCCATTGGCTGGACTGCGTGTGCAAAATGGTAATTTCCCATCCGGGAAGGTTGCGGCTATAAATAGCCACCCCACGCAGGCATTCTCCGGTGGCTGCTTCGTTTGATTATGAGAAGATTGTTGAGCAACCCCCTCTCTGAGCGATTTGAGTTCAAAATCCATCGACAGAAAACCCCTAGAGCCGAAAAATTAGATAGTGGTTCGGCATCACTCGAATCTAAGTCCAGTACGCTCCGCCTATTACTCTTGAGAGCCCCAAACTCTCTAGATGGTTAGGTGTCAATTTTTTCAGAGACCAAGAGTGATTGTGGTTCTCGAAGAAGAAGTCTGTAAAAGTTCGGAGATAGTCTCAAGTATCTACCACGAGTGATTGACATTGGTTGATGAACCAATTGTCAGGGAGAATATGGCAAAGAGAGTTTATCTTCTGTGTTAAATCACAACCCCTCCAAGCAAACGTAGTCCTTGTGCAGAAGAACGAACTGGTCAAACAAATACCTTGTCGCCTTTGAGCATCATTGGCTACCTCTGTCCCTCATCTTTACCTTCATACTATTTTCTGTCATGCGATTCGCCTCGATGCATGCTTTAGTTTTCACTCGGTAGTTTGTATTCGCTCAATGTACCCTGTTTTTGTTCGCTCTGCTGCCGGGTTCCGAGAGTTATGATATTTTCAAAAGAAATTTTAAACCTCCCATTCACCCTCCCTCTCTGGTAGACATGCTTCGTTCCTACATATATTGTCAGGTACATTCATAACTAGTCAAATTTAAGACAGCTAATTTGGGATAGAGGTAATAAATAAGAAAACGAACACTTTTGGTTGATTTTGTACCTTTTTGCACCAAATATACTGCTCGTGTGTTTATATCTTCGAAGGTCTTCAACCTGTAAGAATAGATGATGATCCCTCTCGTTCTCCAAGTGAAATGATACCTAAAGGCGGATGTGTGTTTTCGAGTGACATAAAGATAAGAATAAATAGAAACCAAAAAAACAGCAAAACAATGGCATGATGAATCGTTTTTGCTTGTCCGTTCTGTAAGTATATATCCGTTCCTTTCTATTTCCCACTGTTAAGGAACCCCACACAACAGATTTCAGACCCCACACCAACATCTATATCGGCATGATATACAAATGGAGCACAGACAAAAAGGAAAATCAAACTTTGTCTATATATATATGACCCAATATCATCAATCTTGGCGCAGATTGACGACACATAATTCTTGTTTGCCCGGACTGCGTGCCACAAATCCCCTTCCCTATAGGCAAAGGGAGAAAGATCATACGACCATCGATATAATATATAGTCTGTTCGGACTCCCTCCGCCTTGCAACTCCACTCCCGAAGCGGGCGGAGCGGCGGCAAACACATCAACTCTGTGAAGGGAAACGTTTCCTTGCGGCGCGCCGGCGGAAACGCTCGGCCGGTCGCGTACGTTTCGTTCGATCGAGGGCGATCGTGTGGCCCGCGTGTTGGCTCATCCTCTCAGCCCCACATGCTCCCTCTTCCTTAACCCCAAACCCCACGTCACCCTTCCACGCGCCCACAGGACGCATCACTATGGCTCCCACGCCACCGCTGTTCCTCATCTCCTTTCTTCATTTTCCCCAGTCGCCTCTGCTTCAGACTACCAAATCCACCATGACGCACATCCCAGCTCTCTCTCGTCTACTCTACGCCTCGCCAGCCGCCGGACATCTGCACCCAAAGCCAACCCACAGCCCCAACGTCCACCCCACAGCGCGAGCGACCACGACGGGGGGCGCTCCTGCTGCTGCGACCCGGGGCGATGCGCAGGGGTCATGGCGCGACGGTGGATGAGGGTGCTCGTGGCCATGTTAGTTTTTGCTGGAACCGGCGAACCATTTTGCTACAACCGTTTTTGGTTTTGTTACTACTGGTGTTTTGTGCATTTGTGCTACATCCATCTCCATGACATCACTGTTTTTCCAGTCGATTTTTTGCTACAACCATGTTATGATTTTGTTGGAACCGAAGATAATTTTTGCTGGAACCGGCTCATGTTTTTGCTACCACCCACCCCACCCAAAATCTGCTCCCACCGTTATTTTGCTGGAACCGGCTAACGATTTTGCTACGATCGGCCAGGATTTTTGCTGGAACCGGCTCCGCAGTTGCTGCAACCGGCAAGACGACGTGCACATTGGAGCTGGAGTTGGAGCGCGCTCACCGGCGATGTGGTTTTCGCTGGAACCGGCTAGTTACTTTGCTACAATCAGACTTTGGGGATTTTTGCTGCTATGTTTATTTTTGCTGGAACTAGTGTCAATTTTTGTTGGAACCGGCTATTCATTTGCTACAAGCGGATTTTCTGATTTTTTGCTGCTATGGTTGATTTGCTGGAACCGGGCAGCGGGGATGGTGACCATGCTGGAACCGGGCAACGGGGATGCTGGAACCATCGGTAGCTTTTGCTTCTACCAGCAGCAATTGAAACAGCAATTGAATCATCGGTAGTTTTTTTGCTGGAAACAACAATTGATTTTGCTGGAACCTGCCTAAATAGAGTTTTTTTTTTTGCAATTGTCCAGCGGGGCAAGCGGCCACGGCGTGCTCCGCCTGCGAGCCGGCGGGCAGCCGCGGTGAGCCGGTGAGCGGTGGCGGTGAGCCGGCGAACAACGGGGTGTGGGCTACGCGCAAACCACCGTAAAGGATATGATGGATCTGAAGCGAGGAAGAACGGGACGCGCGTGGGGATAGCTCGCTGAATCATGCGGTCCTAGGGACACTAATCGTGCGGCTGCGCGGGGACCGGCCGAAACGTTTGGACCGGTGCGCCGGCGCCTAGCGCTGGCCCTCTGTGAAGCGGCCAGAAAGGAGTGGAGCGGCATGCAGTTATAATTTGGGGAGCGGAGTGGCGGCCCCGCATACAAAGAACCTTTGAAGTTCGTTGATAATTACCCACATTTACCACAATTTACCGGTTCGCTGCGGTCACGAGTCGCAAAACAGAGCCAAGCTCGTTCCGTTGTTCTGAGGACATGAGAAGTTGGGAGTTGACAACCGAATGTATTTCTTTCTAGATTCTGAAATGGGCAGAGAAGTAGGGAGTTCAAAAGTGAGAAGTGGAGTTGAGAATTCGGACGAGTGAAGAGTTGTCGAACAGGGTCATACTATCCAGCACATGCACATCGGCACCAGGATAGTGTGCATGTTGCGTACGTTGTTGCACTATTGGCACGTACGCTTCCATTTATGTAGGCACATCCTGATATGCTTAATTCTAATTTCCACACGTTTTCCTGTAATGATGATTTTCAAGAGATTTCTCAGATTCTCTCTGGTGCTATATTGCTTATTAGCAGGGTTGCCCATACTACGCCTGACGGGACCGATCAGAACCCGTATCTACGCACGAGCGAGCAGTCGAGATCCGATCCCCTCTTCTTCTATCCTTTTTGGCAGCACCCGATCCCGTCGTTTCCTCGGCGAAAACGACAGCGCGCCGCACCCGGCATGTGCGCGGCACTCCACGGCGACAGTGGCGTAGCGCGCGCGCGTACACCGGGGGTCCGTTGATCCGGTAATCGCAACCTTGATGGTTAGCCCGTGCCGACAATGACGCGAGGCAGTGCGTGTTACGTACTCCTCCGGTTCGACGATATCTTAGCTGTGGCCGGCTGGCTGGCTCATGTCAGCACGTGCGCGCGTGAGGCGGATGTGAATCGGTGTGAACGAAGCGTGACCGCCGCCACCCTCGATCGTGTGCTGCCCGATCTGCTCTTGGTCGGATTCCGGTCAAAATGGCTCTGATGAACCTTGAAGGGTTCTGCACACGTGCTGGAATGCATTGTGCACGTACGGGGTCGGAGATCGATGCGGAAGCGAGAGGATCGAGTAATTAATCTGGCACGTATGCCTAGGTTGTGCGTGCGGCTCGTGTCTTGTTTGGCTCTTTCCTGCTTACCTCTGTCCTGATTTATTGGTCCTTATTATATTTCGTGCGAAATTTTGATCATAATTTTAACTAACAAAATGTTTAACATGTCACAAAAAATTATATCATTAAAAACTACATTCAAATACGAATCCAGTGATATACTGTATTTTTCGTTCACATGCATTAACATTTTGTGAGTTAAATCTTAGGTCAAAATTTGACACAAATTTTAAAAAGAACCAATAAACCATGACGAATGTAGTACTTCTCCTTCGCGGCAGATGCGCTCTGTCAACGCAGGGGAGACCGCATCAGGCCGGAAAGAGTTTTTAAGAGGAGAGATGCACTACTGCTACTATACGCGTCGTCGGTGCACTCGTGCGCGCGTTTGTCGGTGTTAGTGTTGTTTGGTGATCGCTTGATCAGCGCAGCGCGTGACTCCGTCGTTAACGCAAGGGGTGGTTAATTCGCAAAAAGAAACGCTGACGGCGGACAGGCGGAGAGAAATCATGTGCATCATTTTTAACACAGTACAGACACAAGCGCTTATACATACGCGCATATACTCACCTCTTAAATGTATACACGCACACTCTATCTTTATGAGCATACACGAGAGACTGAGCCGGCATTTTATCTTGAGATTTACGAGGTCATCGTACGTTTCGTCGTCGACGAAACGTCTCCTCCCACTGAAAGCGCACCACTGAGGGCTGAAGATATCACTGTCCCTCTAATCATCCAACCACAGATTGAGATTAAAAAAAATCGAATTAGGGGCACATACCTAGTGGACTGCCACCAGGGGCGGACCCTATTAAACGCTTAAGCGTCCGTTCGCAAACTGGCGCCGCGTCTAGTTGGGCTCAGCTCATCTTGCCTTTTTGTTCTGTCTGCGAAACAAAAAAATGTACGCACTTCCGCTGGTATTCAAACCAGCGACCTCCTGGCCGTTCGTTTCTTTTTGTCTTTTTCTCATTTGAATGAACTTTTTTTCAAAATTGATGATTTTTTTGAATTTAATGAACTTTTTTCTGAATTTATGAACTTTTTTGAAAAATAATGAACATTTTATGAAAGTTGATAAACTTTTTTTCAAAATCTATGAAATTTTGTGAAAATCAATGAACTTGTGTTGAGTATATGTACTTTTTTCTAATTCATGGGTTTTTAAATATCTGTGAACTTTGAAATTTTGTTCACATTTTCCCCCAAAAGAATATGTTTTTCTAAAATGTATGTGCAATAATTAGCGCGGCTATAAAAGTTCTTAATGCTCTCGCGTTGAAATCTTCACAGTAGTAACGTGCACAAATCCTCACAGTAGTAACTTCTTTTGGAGGTTTTCGCTCTATAAATTTGCTTCGTGTTCCTAGGCCGGCCCACCAAGTGTTCAACCTAGCAATGCTCGCCAAGCAGGCTTGGCGTTTGGTCAAAGAAGAAAATTCTCTAAGTTCCCGAGTTCTAAAAGCATTCTACTATCCAAACAGTGATATTCTTCATGCCGAGTTGGGACCTCACCCATCACAAGTATGGAGAGGTATTTGCGAAGGTGCTTTGGTCCTAAAACAGGGTCTTATCAAGCGAATTGGCAACGGGCAATCAACAAGTATATGGGATGGTAATTGGCTACCTCGGGATCACATGCTGAGAGCTCTCTATCCACGATCGGCTGAACCTCCTATGGTGGTCGCCGATCTGATTAGAGCAGACAACAGATCATGGGACCAGGATCTCCTAAAGGAACACCTACAAGAACCGGATATTGATATTATTCTAAACATTCCATTAAGCATGCGCAATACAGAGGATCAGTGGGCATGACATTACGCGGGGAATGGTGAATGCTCAGTTCGGTCAGTTTACAGAATGTTATCGAAACAAAGAGAAGAAGAGAGGATTGGCTGGAGCATAGATCGGCACAGTCGGACACACAGGCTGTTCGCAAGGGGTGGGAAACCTTGTGGAAACTGGAGATGCCGGGGAAGATCAAGAACTTCGCATGGCGATTGGCACGAAATTCGATCCCTACTGAAGCTGTTCGCTGTCATAGGAACATGTCTTACACAAGCATATGTCCAATATGCAAGGGTGCTGAGGATAGCTGGAGGCATGCGCTCATTGAGTGCAATATGTCCAAGTGCATATGGACATTACTGGATGAAGATTTGGTTGACATGATGATCCAGTGTAGATCGGCTGATGCAAAGATATGGTTGCTGGAGATGAAGGAGATGATAAAAGAAACTGAATTTATATCCTTGCTTGTGCCATTATGGTCTATTTGGTGGGTCAGAAGGAGGGCGATTCAGGAGGAAATCTATCAGTCCCCAATGGCCACTTTGTGTGTTATCAACAAATATTTAGATGACATGTCGCTGATCACCAGCAGGAAACTGAAGAGGATGCCAGGATGTGTTTATAGGTGTAAGAAGTGGTCGCCACCTGCGGAGGACTATCATAAAATTCATGTTGACGCAGCAGTCCTACGGCAAGATTCTAGGGGTGCTCTCGCAACTATCTGCCGGAGTCACGAAGGCATATTTGTGGGAGCTTCGGCCATGGTGATACAGGGAATGAATGACCCAGAAATTCTAGAAGGTTTGGCGCTAAGAGAAGCTTTTTCTATGGCAGGGGACCTGAACATCAAGAAGGTCCATGTGGTGACAGATTGCAAGTCACTGGTCAATAATCTCAACATTGAGTATAGGGGACCAAGCTCCGTGATTATAAGGGACATCAAAACAAGTATGTGGTCTTTTGAAGATGTCAAGGTGGAGCACGAGATGAGAGAGTCTAATGAAGAAGCTCATTCTCTAGCAAAAGCTGCTTTATCATTAGAGTTGGGGCGCCATCTGTGGCTTTGTAGCCCCCCTGAAATCGCTTGTATCCCAGATATTCTTCCGAGTTAATTTAGCTGGGTGGTACACCTCAAAAAAAAAAAGCGCCGTATAGGAGGGAATTTCCTAACGGACGCACATTGCGTCAAGTTGCCGCTGTTTCGCACAGACCCGAGCAACAAGCGACCAAGATGGGCCGGCCCAATTACGAGACCACATATGCGCTGCACGGTTTTGGGAACCTTCTGGGACGTTCCTGAGCGGTTTTGGGAACCTTCTAGAAGGTTCCTGAACCGGTTTTCACTGGGTTTTTTCTGTTTTCATTTCATTTTTCTTTCAATATATTTTTTATTTTCCATTCTTTATTTTTATTTTTTCGTTTTTCTATTTCTTTATTTCTTTTTTAATTCCTTTTCCTTCTCTTTTTTCCTTTCAAAATTTAAAAAATTATAAATGTTCGAAGTTAGAAAAATGTTCTTGTTTTAATTTTTTTTATTTCAGCGCCACCCCCGTCGCGGCTTCGGTGTTGCCTCCCGCCCAGCACTGCCACTTGAGGCAGGCAGCTCCGGCGCTTCTTCTGCCTGACTCCTCAGCAGCCCGTAACTCCTCCCGAGTCCAGCTCCGCCACCTCCCATGATGCCTTGAAGTGATTTGTTCCATGGCAATGGCGATGGACAATAGTCCTGAATCGGATAGGAGCGTCGGCCACCGGACGCCCCAGCATGTTGTAGCCTCTGAAATTCCGGCAGGGTGAGTATGCTAATTCTTAGTGTGGTGCGTGTGTGGCTCATAGTAGCTTGTAGAGATGGAATTTCTTGTGTAGAATTTGTAGTAGCTGATTGGTGCCTTGTTGATACTCGCGTGAAATTTGGTACACGTGTTCTGATGGTCAGGATGGATATGGAATTACGGATACTAGAAGTAAAAAAGGGTTGCACATGTGAAGTTGTAAATCTTGTTGTGTTTGTGTTGTTTTCAGAAAAATGGGCAGGCACCATGTTGAGAGAAATTTAGAAAATCATGCGCTCCTGCTACCATATTTGTTGTTGCTCTCAATTAGTGTGTGATGCATGAATTAGCAAGCTGGAGAAATGGAGTAGCGAGCAACAAGAAATGATATTATATACTTGTCGGTTTGAATATTATTTACCTAAACGATATGAGACATATATTTCCTTCTATTTCATAACTTTCTCTTAGCTCAGCTGGTTAGCACGAGAGCCCGTCCTGCTGTCCAGGTCGTGGTTGTGGGTTCGACCCCCCCCCCCCCATTTTCGTCTTCTCTTTTCATGCTCACCTTACAAGTGGGCCCACAGCTCAAACAAAGAGAAGATAAGTTACAAACAGTATAGGGGTATTTTCGTCATCTACCTTCGGCCAACGTCCTTTGACATGACGGTAATCATGAAAAATGGCTTTTTTGGGCACACATCTAACAGAACAGTGGCATTTTTGAGCAGTCAAACTTTTTAGTGGCAAAACTGAGTAGTATAGTAAAAGCGGTGGCAAAACTGATAAAAACAACTTAAAAATGTTCTTTTTTTAAAATGTTCCTCTTTCAAAATATAGTTCACAAATTACAAATAATGTTCGCTCTTTCCAAATTTTGTTCAGAGTTTTGATATGTTTGCACACGCAAAAATGTCCACTTTTTCCAGAAATGGTCATATTAAAAAGTGTTTTTTTTAAAATTTGTTCACATATTCAAAAATTCCTCTTTTTATAATTTGTTCGCACATCCAAAAATTGTTCACATCTTTTAAAAATTCCCAAATTTGTTCGAAAATTCAAATAAGTTTCCATTTTTATAATTGTTCGCAGATTAAAAAATTGTTCACTTCCTTAAAACTTGTTCGTGATTCTCAAAAAATGTTCCCGTCTTAAAAAATTCACAAATTCAAAAAAGTTTCTGTTCTCAAAAATTGTTCACAAATTCAAGAATGTTCCTTTTCTGAAAATTATTCAGAAATTCAAAAATTCAAAAATTGTTCGCATTTTGTCAAAACTTGTTCGTGATTGTCAAAAATTGTTCCGAATTTGAAAAAATGTTCCTGTTTTTTCAAGATCTGTTCACAAATTCAAAAAATATTTGAGTTTGAAATTTGGTTCACAATTCAAAAAAGAAATCACGTTTTATAAATTTCAATTTTTTTTCTTGTTTATCAAAATTGGTCGTAATTTTAAAAAAGGTTCCCTTTTTAAAAAATTGTCCACAACTTCAGAATGGTTCCTGTTTTTAAAATTTGGTTACAAATTTGAATAATTGCTAACATTTTTTGAAACTCGTTTGAGTTTTTGCCAAAAACGTTTGGACTTTAAAAAATTTATTCAGAATTAACAAGAAAATATTTAAAAAGGAAAACTAATGTGACCTGCCGATGTGACTAGTTCTAAAGCATTCGCGTTGGCATTGGCCACAAGTGTTAACCAGTCGTGGTGGCTAGCTAGGTTTGCATACATTTTTTTTTGCATAGACTAGGTTTGCATACAAGAGAACCAACGAGTGCTCCTCGTCGGTGCCCTCTGCGCCGCGTAACGTACTTGGCGCTCGAAGGAGCACGGTAGCGGGCCGGCCCAGCATCGCTCACGCCAGATGCTAAAAAAAACACACAGCTAATAGACCTAGCGCGTCAACCACTGCACCAGGTTAACTTTGTGTGTATAATGTACGAAAACAATTCTAATTGATCCATGCTTGAACCCCATTACAAAGTATTTGTGAAAAAGGGGACGAAAATTTAAACATAGATTCACGAATTTTTAAACGCTTCATCAATTTTCGCACAAAGATCATGGATTTCAAACAAATGTTCACAAAAAATCAAAATAAAAAAGTTCACGGATTTGAAAAAACGTTAATCGATTTGGATAAAAAAAGTTCACAAATTTGAAAAAAGTTCACCGGATTATGAAAAAAGTTCACCGATTTAAAACAAGTTCATCACTTTTGATAAAAAAAGTTCACAAATTTTAAAAAAGTTCATTGAGTTTGAGAAAAAGTTCATCGAGTTTGGAAAAAGTTCATCAAATTTTAAAAAAAGTTCATCGAGTTTTAGAAAAGTTCATCAAGTTTGAGAAAAAGTTCACCAAATTTGAAAAATATGTAGTTAATTGTTTTTGCGTCGAACCAGGAAGAAAGAAAAAAGAAAATGGAAAGAAGAAAAACGGAAAAAGGAAAATGAAAAAAATAGTACATGGAAGAAGTGAATGAGAAAGGTGCATGTAATCACACTAGGCTTGGTTAGTGTGGTGTACACCGAACCAGCAGGTTGCCTGTTCTTAACCCAGTGCACCCACTTTTTCTTTTTGCTGCGCGTTTTCAAAAACAGAAATAAGCTAAAAGGGCCGGCCCATATATAATCGATGAGAGTTCTGGGGTCTGCGCCCTGTACGAATAAGCGTGAAGCACCGAATAGGATTTGGCAGAACTAACGCGAGTTCACTTTTTTTTCGTTGCTTTTTCTACACTGGACGCTGCATGTGTGGGCCGGCCCAGTCGGGCGCCTAACCTGTGCAATCGCACGACATTCTGCCGTATAGGAGCTCCCTGCTGGAATTTCCTATTTGACGCTCTCTGCGTCAAACTGCCGGCGCTTCGCACAGGCGAGCGACCGAGCAGCGACGAGATGGGCCGGCCTACTTTTGCGTAGACAGTGCACCTACTCCAGCCGGTTTTGGGAACCTTCCAGAAGGTACCCTGAACCGGTTTTTATCGGTTTTCCGTTTCTTTTTATTTATTTTTCGGTTTCTTTTTCTGTTTCTTTTTCTTCTTTCTTTTTCCTTTTCTTTTTTTGTTTACTGTTTCTTTTTTCTTTTTCAAGGTTATTTAATCTTTTAAAAAAAAATCATGTTCAAAAATTGTTCTTGCTTTTAAAATACATTTGAAATTTCAACAAATGGTCCTTTTAAAAAAATTCATAAATTCAAAAAATGTTTGGGATTTTCAAAAAAAAATCTCATTTTCCAAAATTGTTGCTAATGCTTTTCTTCAAAATATTCACCACTTCCCAAAAAATGTTGGGCTGTTAATTGTTTTTCCCATTTTCAAAATTTGTTCGCAAATAGCAAAAAATGTTTATGTTTTATTTATTTTTCGAAGTTTTAAAAAATGTCTCAATTTCATAAATTGTTCACAAGTTTTAAAAAATGTTCATGTTTTCAAATTTTGTTCACCAGTTTCAAAATAAGTTCGCATGTCCAAATTTTGTTTTCGAATTTGGAAAAATGTTTCCGTTTCAAGAAATCTTCATGTTTTCTGATTTTTTTCCTTTTTATCCAAAAATGTTCATTTTTTAAAACATTTGTTCAGAAATTTGGAACGTGTTACGGTTCCAAATTTTGTTTTGGAACTTTTCATGTTTTTATCATTTTCGGAGTTTCAAATTTTTTCTAATGTTTCATAAATTGCTCACAAGTTTTCAAAATGTTCATGTTTTCAAATATTGTTTAGGAGTTTCAAAATATGTTTGCTTCTCCAAACTTTGTTTTCGAATTTGGAAAAATGTTCCTGTTTCAAGAAATCTTGATCGTTTTCTAAAAAGAATATGTTTTTTGGTAATGTATTTTTAAAAATTTGTTCAAAAATTCGTTCACAATGTATTTTTAAATATTTTTGTTTTTTGTTTTCTTTTTAATTTGTCTCTTTTTCCTTTTCAAGTTTATTTTTCTTGTCGATCTTTTTTGCAAATTTGAAATACCGTTCAGAATTTCAAAAAATGTTCTCATTTTGAAATTTGTTCACAAATTCCAAAAATGTTTTAGAATTTCAGAAAATGTTTGTGGTTTCAAAATTTTGTTCACAATTTCAATAAATGTTCTCGTTTTCAAAATTTGTTCACAAATTAAAAAATTGTTCGGAGAGCTACAAATAATGTTCAGGCTTTCAAAGTTGTTCGGAATTTAAAAATGTTTGCTTTTTCAAAAAAAATGTTCACAAATTCAAAATACTTTTGTAGTTTCTAATTTTTGTTTATCCTTTTCGAAAAATGTTTTAAATATCTTTGAGCTGCCCTCTCCGTTGTGCTTTTAAAAATGTTCCTGTTTCAATCACCGACGCGCTCTCAGCTCGAGTGGCTAGCGAGATGTATTCAGTAGGCAGAGGTGGCGAGTTCGATCCCCCACGGGGGGCGCTCTATTTTTAGCTACCACATTTGTTCGCCCGCTGCAGTGCTGTGAATGGGCTGGCCCACTCGATGGCGCCCCCTGTGCGATACGACGGCAATTTGCCGCAAAATGCGACACATAGGACCTCCCCTCCCCGCTGCCACGAGGCTAACTTCCCGGTCGGCCTAGATGGGCCTCGGCCCATCCAGAGGGTAGAAGGAAAAGAAAACGGAGAGGAAGGGAAACTGAAAAAAAAAATAGGTGACTTATAAAATATTTTTAACTACCGCATTTGTTCGCCCGCTGCAGTGCTGCGAATGGGCCGGCCCGCTCGGTGGCGCCCCCTGTGCGATACGACGGCAATTTGCCGCAAAATGCGACACATAGGACCTCCCCTCCCCGCTGCCACGAGGCTAACTTCCCGGTCGGCCTAGATGGGCCTCGGCCCATCCAGAGGATAGAAGGAAAAGAAAACGGAGAGAAAGGGAAACTAAAAAAAATAGGTGACTTATAAAATATTCCTAAATAATTATTTATTAAAATAAAAAAATCATGGATTTCAAAAAGGTTCTTAAATTTAAATAATGCTCATGTATTTAAGAAATGCTCCTGGATTTTGCAAAAATGTTCATGAATTTTAAAAAATGTTCACAAATTTGTAAAAATGATCATGTATTTTAAAAGTGTTTGGGAATTTTAATAAAGTTTTTCACGAACTAAAAAGTGAAAAAATGGTAAATGAAAAATAAAAAACAAAATGGAAAACAGAAAGAAATCCGGTAAAACACTAGGGAAAATGAAAAATATGGTTGGAAGCTTACCAAAATCATGGAAGAAAAAATATGTTATGGGTCGGCCCAAAAGCAACCTTGGTTGAGCGTTTGCCCGACTTGCAACACGTAACATGTGGAATAGGAATTCGCCGAGTTCATTGTTCATGATTCATTTTTTTCACATGTTGGTCGTCAAAGTGGTAGCGAAGTCTCGTTTAGGCACCCATAGGGTAGTGATTCTGCTTAATTTTTTTCCCATTTGCAAAATGTTTTCTTCGATATACTCCGCTTACGAATGTTGAGTTATGTTTGGCACTCTTCAGCTTAGCCGTCTAATCCAATAAATTGTCTTAGAATTTAAGTTTGATCTCCAGAAATTACTAAATAGTGACACCTGTGTGGTATGCATGGTGGAAGAGATGACATCACCTGCATGATGTGTCCATCCAAACACGTGCATGATTTTCTTTATCCATTCAAACATTGGCTCTAAATTTGTCACCATGCTGAAGTACCGTAGCAAATCCGACAAAATAAGAGGCCCGGGTATAATCACATGTTGGTGTAGTAAAACTGAACATGGATGCATTTTCTTGCATGATGAGCACACAAGATCATGTCGTGTTGCAATAAGAGATGTTGGTGGTGGTTTTGTCAAGACAGAGACTTTACATATGGATTCTAGAGCTGATGCTTATACCTTATAAGCCACGACGCTGAAATGGGTTCTAATTCTAGCAGGATGGGTACACATAACATCGTTGTTCATTCAGATTGCTTGAACCTCTTCAAATGCAGAAGAAGTGGAATGGGATCTTTCGCGATAACAGCCCCATCATTGACAATTGTTCCGATTTAGCCAAGGATTTCACGAACATCACCGTCAAGCATTGTGTGTATATCTAATGGTGTGGCTCACTAGTTAACTAGCTTGACTAGGGTTCATTCTTTAACTGTGTTGACGAAGAACCCACGTTCATTTGTCTTGATCTTTAGTTTTTTGACAATAACCACACATTGTATTAAAACAAAGGGTTACAACGCTGACGAAGTGGAAATCAAACGAATAAACTAGAAACACAAGTGTTATGGAGCTTTTCAAAAAGGACCTTGGAAAAACAATCAAATTTTGATTCTTGAAGTTCCTGAAGGAAATATGCCCTAGAGGCAATAATAAAGTTATTATTTATTTCCCTATTTCATGATAAATGTTTATTATTCACGCTAGAATTGTATTAACCGAAAACCTATTAGGTGTGAATACATAGACAAATCATATAGTCCCTAGTATGCCTCTACTTGACTAGCTCGTTAATCAAAGATGGTTATGTTTCCTAACCATAGACATGTGTTGTCATTTGATGAACGGGATCATATCATTAGGAGAATGATGTGATAGACATGACCCATCCGTTAGCTTAGCACTATGATCATTATAGTTTCATTGCTACTGCTCTCTTCATGACTTATACATGTTCCTCAGACTATGAGATTATGCAACTCCCGAATACCGGAGGAACACTTTGTGTGCTACTAAACGTCACAACGTAAATGAGTGATTATAAAGGTGCTCTACAAGTGTCTCCGAAGGTGTTTGTTGGGTTGGCATAGATCGAGATTAGGATTTGTCACTCCGTGTTTTGGAGAGGTATCTTTGGGCCCTCTCGGTAATACTCATCACTATAAGCCCTGCAAGCATTGTGACTAATGAGTTAGTTGCGGGATGAAGTATTATGGAACGAGTAAAGAGACTTTCCGGTAATGATATTGAACTAGGTATGATGATACTGACGATCGAATCTCGGGAAATTACATATCGATGACAAAGGGAACAACGTATGTTGTTATGCGGTTTGACTCGATAAAGATCTTCGTAGAATGTGTAGGAGCCAATATGAGCATCCAGGTTCCGCTATTGGTTATTGACCAGAGATGTGTCTCGGTCGTGTCTACATAGTTCTCGAACCCATAGGATCCATGCGCTTAACGTTCGATGACGATTTGTATTATGAGTTATGTGATTTGATGACCGAAGTTTGCTCGGAGTCCCGGATGAGATCACACACGTGACGAGGAGTCTCGAAATGGTCGATATGTAAAGATCGATATATTGGAAGGCTATATTCAGACATCGGAAAGGTTCCGAGTGATTCGGGTATTTTTTGAAGTACCACAGAGTTACGGGAATTCGTCGGGGGAAGTAATGGGCCTTAATGGGCCATACGGGAAAGGAGAGAAGGGCCTCAATGGGTGGACGCGTGCCCCCCCATGGGCTGGTCCAAATTGGACCAGGAGCGGGCGGCGCCCCCTCCTTCCTTCTCCCCTCTTCCTCCTTCCCTCCTTCTCCTACTAGGAATAGGAAAGAGGAGGGGAATCCTACTTGGACTGGGGAGTCCTAGTAGGATTCCCCACACGTAGCACGCCCCCCTTGGGTCGGCCACCTCTTCCCTCCCCTCCTTTATATACGTGGCCAGGGGGCACCCCATAGACACACAAGTTGATCAAGTTGATCTTTTAGCCGTGTGCGGTGCCCCCCTCCACAGTCACACACCTCGGTCATATCGTCGTAGTGCTTAGGCGAAGTCCTGCGCCGGTAATTTCATCATCACTGTTGCCACGCTGTCGTGCTGACGAAACTCTCCCTCGTCCTCAACTGGATCAAGAGTACGAGGGACGTCATCGAGTTGAATATGTGCTGAACGCGGAGGTGTCGTGCGTTCGGTACTTGATCGGTTGGATCGCGAAGACGTTCGACTACATCAACCGCATTATTGAAACGCTTCCTCTTTCGGTCTACGAGGGTACGTGGACACACTCTCCCCTCTCGTTGCTATGCATCACCTAGATAGATCTTACATGATCGTAGGATTTTTTTTTGAAATTACCGCGTTTCCCAACAGTGGCATCGAAGCCAGGTTTATGCGTAGATGTTATATGCACGAGTAGAACACAAAGAGTTGTGGGCGATAATAATCATACTGCTTACCAGCATGTCATACTTTGATTCAGCGATATTGTTGGATGAAGCGGCTCAGACCGACATTACGCGTACGCTTACGCAAGACTGGTTCTATCGATGTGCTTCGCACACAGGTGGCTAGTGAGTGTCTGTTTCTCCAACTTTAGTTGAATCGAGTGTGGCTATGCCCGGTCCTTGTTGAAGGTTAAAACAACACACTTGATGAAAAATCGTTGTGGTTTTGATGCGTAGGTAAGAACGGTTCTTGCTAGAAGCCCGTAGCAGCCACGTAAAACTTGCAACAACAAAGTAGATGACGTCTAACTTGTTTTTGCAGGGCTTGCTGTGATGTGATATGGTCAAGTCATGATGTGATATAATTTGTTGTATGAGATGATCATGTTTTGTAAAGTTATCGGCAACTGGCAGGAGCCATATGGTTGTTGCTTTATTGTATGCAATGCAATCGCCATGTAATTGTTTTACTTTATCACTAACTGGTAGCAATAGTCCTAGTAACAAGGTGCATGACCATAAAAGATATTACTCATATAAATAGAACAACCATTATTTTCTGATTTAAATGAATAACTGTCTCGCATTAAACAAGATCCAGATATAATGTTCATGCTCAATGCTGGCACCAAATAACAATTATTCAGGTCTAAGACTATCCCGATGGTAGATGGTACATGTAGAGGTAGCATGCCGACTGCGATCACATCGACTTTGGAACCATTTCCCACACGCATCATCACCTTGTCCTTAGCCAAACTTCACTTAATCCGTAGCCCCTGTTTCGAGTTGCAAATATGAGCAACAGATCCACTATCAAATACCGAGGCGCTACTGCGAGCATTAGTTAAGTACACATCAATAATATGTATATCAAATATACCTTTCACTTTGCCATCCTTCTTATCCGCCAAATACTTGGGGCAGTTCCACTTCCAGTGACCAGTCCCTTTGTAGTAGAAGCACTCAGTTTCAGGCTTAGGTCCAGACTTGGGTTTCTTCTCTTGAGCAGCAACCTTTTTGACGTTCTTCTTGAAGTCCCCTTTCTTCCCTTTGCCCTTTTTCTTGAAACTAGTGGTCTTATTAACCATCAACACTTGATGCTCCTTTTTGATTTCTACTTCCGCAGCCTTTAGCATCGCGAAGAGCTCGGGAATAGTCTTGTTCATCCCTTGCATATTATAGTTCATCATGAAGCCTTTATAGCTTGGTGGCAGTGATTGAAGAACTCTTTCAATGACACAATCAACTGGAAGATCAA
This sequence comes from Triticum aestivum, assembly GCF_018294505.1. NCBI lineage: Eukaryota > Viridiplantae > Streptophyta > Magnoliopsida > Poales > Poaceae > Triticum > Triticum aestivum. Next base: position 251,654,135 of record NC_057798.1, read on the forward strand.
CTCCCAGCTGAGTCAAGTGATTATGATACCCAGACATTTTGAGTATGTGTTTACTGACAGAACTATTCTCCTCCATTTTGTAGCTGTAGAACTTGTTGGAGACTTCATATCTCTCAACTCGGGCATTTGCTTGAAATATTAACGTCAACTCTTGGAACATCTCATATGCTCCATGACGTTCAAAACGTCTTTGAAGTCCCGATTCTAAGCCGTAAATCATGGCACACTGAACTATCGAGTAGTCATCAACTTTGCTCTGCCAGACATTCTTAACGTCATCAGTAGCATCTGCAGCAGGCCTGGCACCTAACGGTGCTTCCAGGACGTAATTCTTCTGTGCAGCAATGAGGATAATCCTCAAGTTACGGACCTAGTCCGTGTAGTTGCTGCCATCATCTTTCAACTTAGCTTTCTCTAGCAACACATTAAAATTCAAAGGAACGGTAGCACGGGCCATTGATCTACAACAACATAGACATGCAAAAATACTATCAGGTACTAAGTTCATGATAAATTAAAGTTCAATTTAATCATATTACTTAAGAACTCCCCTTAGATAGACATCCATCTAATCATCTAAGTGATCACGTGATCCAAATCAACTAAACCATGTCCGATCATCAGTGAGATGGAGTAGTTTTCAATGGTGAACATCACTATGTTGAACATATCTACTATATGATTCACACTCGACCTTTCGGTCTCAGTGTTCCGAGGCCATATATGCATATGCTAGGCTCGTCAAGTTTAAACCGAGTATTCTGCGTGTGCAAAACTGGCTTGCACCCGTTGTATGTGAACGTAGACCTTATCACACCCGATCATCACGTGGTGTCTCGACACGACAAACTGTAGCAACGATGCATACTCAGGGAGAACACTTGTTGATGCGGAGCATCCTTCCATCATCCCCATGGACGCATCTACATCTCCTTCAACACCATGTGGACCCATGACTCGAGCCCGCTCTAAGGCTATCGAAGACAAGGTGAACTCGCTCCTCTCCGAAATCCCTCTTTCTACTCACGAGACATGGCTACTACCTTAGACGGAAACTCTGTGTGTGATCAGGTACAACGCTGAAGAAGAAGCGACAGGCGTCAACTCTCTGCTCAGCCCGTAACCTGCCCGGAACTTCCGGCCCCCGGAACTTCCGGCCTCCTTCAACATCGACCACCCCGGGCGTGCCAACTTTCTGCTTAGCCCGGAACCTGCTCGGAACCTGGCCCGGAACTTCCGGCCCCCGGAACCTCCGGCCCTGCTCGGAACTTCCGGCCCCCGGAAGCCAGCCCTGCCGCCCCTGTGCAGACTTTCGCCTTAGGCCGGAACCTGCCCGGACCCTGCCCGGAACCTCCGGCGCCCGGAACTTCCGGCCTGGCCCGGAACTTCCGGCCCTGCCTGCGCGCAGCCACTTGGGCCGAGGCCCGTGTACCCTTTCGCCCCGTAGACTATAAATACTCTTTCCTCTCGTACGTTTTAGGGTTAGCATTGGATTAGCTCATATTCATGTGAGAGCCTTTGCTCATCCACTTGGATACTTCTCCTCGGAGTTCAGGACCTCTTCGGAGAAGATCCCCCAAGCGGATTCAAGACCCATTTCTAGGGAAGACCATCAAGACCTCCATTAGGAGAAGAACTATCCTTTATATCCTTACCTTTGTCGATTGTGGATCATATGTATCTCTTTGTGTTCGGTGATCTAGCACTCGTGTGATTGATTCTCTGTCAGTTTCGTGATTCTCTCTCGTTCTCCCCGTGATTTCCCCTTTGTGCTTCCGTGTGTTCTTCGTGAATCTCCGTAGGATCCCCTCCAAACGTGAAAGATCATCCACCTAGGGTTTTCCCCTACATCATATGGTATCATGAGCCACGTTGATCACGTTTTTGGAGCCCCTACCCCTCTTTTTCTAGCTTGATTTTGTCGTTTTCGTCCTAATTCCGAAAATTCCCCACCAAAAATAGCCCCAATTTTTTTTGTGATTTGCTGATGAGTTGAGATTTTGTTGGATTTGATCCATGGATTTGCTTTGTTTCGAGTGGATCTAGCTTCCCTGCCCTTCCTTCCTTCTAATTTCTTCTTTCTCCCCTCGGATTTGGGTTTTTCCCCAAGTTTTTCCGCCCAAATCCTCGATCTCGAAGTCTCTGTTCTTGGCAGATTCCTGACCCCCGGAACTTCCGGCCTTGCCCGGAACTTCCGGCCCCCGGAACTTCCGGTCATTCCCGGACCTTCCGGCCCCCAAACCTTCCGGCCACCCCGGACCTTCCGGCCCCCGGAACTTCCGTCTCGCCCGGAACTTCCGGCATAGACAGAAAGGTTACACTTCTTCGACACCTTCGCTACTTTGGAACCTTCGATCACGGTGCAGCGGCATCTTCGCCAATGTACTGAAGACCGTGCACTGCGTCCCCATCGACTTTCGCATCCGTTTCAACCTTCAACCGAAGCAAGGACGGTAACATCGACGACATCTTTGTCATACCTTGCAATTGCATTGATAACCCACATTGCCTCATTTCGCGTAGCTTACCCATCGAGACTAGCCATTGAGTATTGCAGGCAACATAACTTGTGCACATTAGGGATCATACTCCATAAACATACATACCATACCATAGTGGTGCATATCTTGGGATCCACTTGTGTGTCACAAAGTTGTCATCGCATACACAATTGCTATCTTGGTTCGTGAAGTATTGCATGAGAAAAGAGCTCAAAAGTGAAAGAGCCACCCAAGCTTTTAAGCAAAGAGGAAAGATAAGCAAAGAGCTTATGAACAAGAACCATAGCATCATACTACATTAAGATTGTCATATCGGATCATCTTGGATCATTGCACCGAAATACCATACATATAGCATACTTGGGATAGAGATAGTTGCAATTTTGCCTAGTAGGTTGTGCACAAGTTTGCGTATCCGCCTATTGTGCAATCGTGCTAGCGTCTCTCTAGTATTGTGCAACAAGAGCATTTTCGTGGTTTCCACATTTTGGCTCACTTTTGGATTGCACAATCCCACTTATCTATTTGCGTGTGTGTTTCCGTGTACCCATACTTGCTTGGTCTACTTGTTGCATTTGCAAATTTGTGAATCTTTTCCAACATTATTGAATCTCACTTACTATTGCATCAAATTTTGTGCCACCATCCTAACCAAGCTCCACCAAAAGCTTTTACTTGTGTAGGTGTGAGAACCGACAATAATTGGTACCAACAGTGCTATTTCATTGTCCGCATTTGAGTGAATTTGATTCATCTTCAACATCGGTCAAGGTACATTTGGTACACGTTCTTTTCCTTCTACCACTTACATTTTGCTTGGTATGATGGATAGGCCAAGTTCTTCTACAAATCCACCTCTCATCGAGAACGGCGACGACATGTCATCATTCGTCACAAAGAGCCACCTCTTTGGTGCTCAAAGGGCGTTACACCAAGAGCAACAAGCTATGAGCGACCGCATCGACAACCTCGCCACCGACTTGCGACTCTCCAAGCAACGTACAAGAGACTACTTCGACGACAAGTTCGACTCTCACAAGCAAGAAAATGATGCAAGAATGGACGAGATCCGCGCCTTGATGAGGAACCGACATCATTCCACTTCTTCCTCCTCAAGACGGAGCCGCTCGAGTCGACACTCCGATGACACCTTTTCCGGCTCAAGTACACCGTCTTCGACCATTCTTCGACGAGCCGCGCACCAAGACCGTCATGCATCTCGGAACCCACTACAAGATAAGCATTCACAAGAGCAAGTCGATGAGCAAATCCCTCGCCCTCAATCAAACCAAGTGGTTTTTGCTCAAGCTCAAGAACGGCAACGACTACGGCGCCAAGAAGAAGAACGAGCGCGTCTACACCAAGAAGAACAAGACGCCGAGGCTCAACGTCTTCAACAACAACAACGATAAGCGCAAGCTCTTGAGGCGCAACATGCCCTTCAAGAATCAAGTCGAGCCATCGCCAACCGCAATCGCAAATGGCGCAATCAAGAGGAAGCTCTTCAAGAAGAAATCCAAGAGAGGAACTACCAACCGCGTGTGCAACGTCAAGCTCCTCAAGCCCCTCCACAAGCTCGTGAAGCTCCACTTCAACCTCAAGTTCAACAAGAGCAAGTTGATCATGGACTTCCTCCGCGCCAAGAGCAACATGAGGATGACTATCCTCCACGTCAAGGACGTCATCATCACCATCGCCAACAACACAATGAAGAGCAACGCTATGGCAAGCTCAAGTTCACAATGCCCAAGTTCAATGGAAGCAATGATCCGGAAGAGTACCTATCAGGGGCATTGAAGGTCGACAAAATCTTTCGTTTGCACAATTATGAGGAAGAGAAGAAGATCGCTATGGCATCACTTGAGTTCCAAGACTATGTGCTCATATGGTGGGAACAAGTCCTTGAACGCCGTGAAGCAAGAGGTGAACCACCAATCACCACTTGGGCTCAAATGAAGGATGTCATGCGGGCACGCTTTGTACCAACCTACTACAACCGCGATCTCTTCAAGAAGCTACAACTCCTCAAGCAAGGAACAAAGAATGTTGAAGAATACTACAAGGAAATGGAGATAGCCATGATTCGAGCCAATGTCAAGGAAGATGATGAGCAAACAATGGCACGATTCTTGAATGGACTCAATCATCCCATCAAGAAGATTGCCGACTTCCAACCCTATTCCAACCTCATTGAACTCGTACATCAAGCAACCAAGGCGGAACGTCAAGTGCAAGATGACTTCAAGTACGCCAAGTACTCATCCAAGACCTACGGCTTCTCCAACATCCAAGCTTCAACGACTCCTCCAACATCTACGTCAACCAAATCTTCTCCAAGCAATGACGACAAGTCAAGTTACAAGAAAACTTCGGCAAGTTCAAGTCGTCTTCCTCCTACGACAAGCAACTTTAAGCCGCATGCTTCATCATCTACTCCAACCGATGAGACCGTCAAGACAAGCTCCTTCAAGTGTTTCACATGTGGCGGCCGAGGCCACAAAGCCTTCCAATGCACAAACAAGCGCACCATGATCCTCAACGACGATGGCACCTACGACTCAATGAGTGAAGATGAAATGGAAGCCATTGAGCAAGTGGCCATGCACCGGCGCGTGAACGAGGATGAAGATGATCAAGTCTTTTGTGATGAGGATTCGAGCCCCGCTCTCGTTGTCTCCAAGGTCTTGACACTTCAACATCAACAAGAAGAAGACCAACAATGCCACATCTTCCACACTAAGACTGGCATCAATGGAAGGTCCGTCAAGGTCATCATCGATGGAGGAAGTTGCCACAACTTGGCAAGTGAAGAGCTATGTTCAAAACTTCAATTGGTCAAGAAGAAGCACCCGCACCCCTACAAGGTTCAATGGCTAAATGACTCTGGCACTATACGAGTCGAGCATACGGTCCAAGTCTCTTTCAAAATAGGTGCTTATGAAGACACTTTGGAATGTGATGTGGTCCCAATGACAGTTTGCCACCTCCTTCTTGGTCGACCATGGCAATTCGACCGTGGTGTCATCCACAACGGGCGAACCAATAACTATAGCTTCAAGATGAAAGGGAAGGAGTATGTGCTACGACCTATGTCTCCTAGTCAAGTGATAGCCGACAAGCAAGTCACCCACCATGGAGAGAAGAGTGAGAAAGTGACCCACCCAAAAGTGAGTGAGAGCCACAAGCCAAATATGAGCGCCTCTTCGCCTAGAGAGAAAAACCTCATCCTATTTCCCACCAAAAGTGAGATAAGAGAAGTGTGTGAGAACCCATCGAGTGTGATGCACTTCGTCCTCGTGTGCAAAGATGGAGAGCCAACAACTAACACCTCTCACGAGTTACCTTTAGTGTTTCAGTCTCTTTTGCAGGAATTCAAAGATGTCTTCCCCGATGAGCTACCTCTGGGCCTACCTCCACTACGAGGCATTGAGCATCGAATCGACCTCATCCCCGGAGCGCCACTCCCAAACAAAGCCCCATACCGTGTCAATCCCGAAGAAACCAAGGAGATTCAACGACAAGTACAACAACTCATTAACAACGGTCATGTACGTGAAAGCTTAAGCCCATGTGCCGTTCCCGTTATACTTGTACCTAAACCCGATGGCAGCTTTCGCTTGTGTTCCGATTGTAGACCCATAAACGCCATCACCGTTCGTTATAGGCACCCCATTCCTCGCTTAGATGATATGCTTGATGAACTTAGTGGAGCCAACTTTTTCTCAAAAATAGATCTTAAAAGTGGCTATTATCAAATTCGCATTCAAGAAGGTGATGAATGGAAAACCGCTTTCAAAACAAAATTTGGCTTATATGAGTGGTTAGTGATGCCTATGGGTTTGTCCGAAGCTCCCGGAACTTTCGTGCGTCTTATGCATCATGTGCTTAGACCTTACATAGGAGTCTTCGTTGTGGTTTACTTTGATGATATACGTGTGTTTAGCAAAACCATGAAAGAGCATATTAATCATGTTAAATCCGTGTTGCAAACTCTTCGCAAGGAACGCCTTTATGCAAACTTGAAAAAATGCACTTTTGGCGTTGACAAAGTGATTTTCTTGGGTTTTGTTGTCTCTTCCAAGGGTGTCCATGTTGATAAAACTAAAATTGAAGCAATTAAAACTTGGCCCCAACCCACCAATTTGCAACAAGTGAGAAGTTTTCTTGGTCTAGCAGGATTTTATCGCCGCTTCGTGAAAAACTTTAGCACAATTGCCGCTCCTTTACATGCTTTGAGTAAGAAGAATGCTCCTTTTGTTTGAGGACCTTTGCAATCCACCGCTTTTGATGAACTCAAGTCTTTACTTACTCATGCTCCGATTCTTGCTTTGCCCAATTTTGACAAAACTTTTGAGGTTCATTGTGATGCAAGCGGTACCGGAATTGGCGGAGTTTTGATGCAAGAAAAACGAGCCATTGCTTATTTTAGTGAAAAACTCTCCGGTGCTCAACTTAATTATCCCATCTATGACAAAGAATTGTATGCTTTAGTGCGTGTGCTACATGTTTGGGAACATTATCTTAGACCTCATGAGTTTGTCATCCATACCGATCATGAAACGCTTAAGTACCTAAAAGGTTAAACTAAATTGAACAAGCGTCATGCCAAATGGAGTGAATTCATTGAATCTTTTCCTTATGTGATCAATTACATTAAGGGTAAAGAAAATGTAGTTGCGGATGCACTTTCACATATATGCACACTTGTGACTAAACTTGAGTTGAATGTTATTTGTTTTGAGCATATAAAAGACTTGTATGAGCATGATCCTTCTTTTGCTACTCCTTACGCTAAGTGTTTGACACACACGTCTTGGGAACGATACTACATAAAGGATGATTATCTTATGAGAGCTAACAAACTTTGCATTCCCGAGTCTTCTCTTCGTTTGCTCCTTTTGCAAGAGGCTCATGGAGGCGGACTTATGGGACACTTTGGATGCGACAAGACTTTCGCCACGCTCTCCAAGAACTACTTTTGGCCCAAGATGTTTCGTGATGTCTCACGCTTCACCAACCGTTGCTCCACATGTCGCAAAGCTAAGTCTAAAGCTCAATCCCATGGTCTTTACATGCCCCTTCCCATTCCTTACCAAGCTTGGGAAGACATTAGCATGGATTTTATACTTGGTTTGCCTAGAACTCAAAATGGCAAGGATTCCGTCTGTTGTTGTGGACAGATTTTCTAAGATGGCACATTTCATTCCTTGCAACAAGATAGACGATGCTTCACATATTGCAAATATCTTTTGTAGGGAAATCTTGCAGCTTCATGGATTGCCAAAGACGATCGTCTCCGACCGTGACGTCAAGTTTCTGAGTTACTTTTGGAAGACGCTATGCGCCAAGCTCGGAATCAAGCTCTTCTTCTCATCCGCATACCATCCTCAAACCGACGGCCAAACGGAGGTGACGAACCGGACACTATCCACTCTACTTCGCGTGTTGATCAAGAAAAACATCAAGGAGTGGGAGGCGTGTCTACCCATTGCCGAGTACGCCTACAACCGTGCAAGACATTCGACTACCGGCAAGTCCCCCTTCGAGGTCGTCTACGGCTTCAACCCGTTGTCACCATTGGACATTCTACCTCTTCCTCTACAAGAGTGCACCAACATGGATGCGAGTGCATGGGCAAGCTACATCAAGAAGATGCATGAGTATACAAGACTCACCATCGAGCGCCAAGTACAACGACTAGCGACCAAGCTCAACATCAACAGGCATCCCATGGTATTCAACGTTGGTGATCTCGTGTGGCTACACCTTCGCAAGGACCGCTTCCCCAACGAACGCAAGTCCAAGCTTCTCCCTCGAGCCGACGGACCCTTCAAGGTGCTAGCACGCTACAATGACAACGCCTACAAGATCGAACTCCCACGAGACTAGTACACCGTGAGCGACATCTTCAACGTCAAAGACCTCTCGCCTTTCCATGGTGATGAAGATTTTGATCCGAGGTCGGATCTTTCCCAAGGGAGGGGAGATGATGCGGAGCATCCTTCCATCATCCCCATGGACGCATCTACATCTCCTTCAACACCACGTGGACCCATGACTCGAGCCCGCTCTAAGGCTATCAAAGACAAGGTGAACTCGCTCCTCTCCGAAATCCCTCTTTCTACTCAAGAGACATGGCTACTACCTCAGACGGAAACTCTGTGTGTGATCAGGTACAACACTGAAGAAGAAGCGACAGGCGTCAACTCTCTGCTCAGCCCAGAACCTGCCCGGAACTTCCGGCCCCCGGAACTTCCGGCCTGCCCAGAACTTCCGGCCTCCTTCAACATCGACCACCCCGGGCGTGCCAACTTTCTGCTTAGCCCGGAACCTACCCGGAACCTGGCCCGGAACTTCCGGCCCCCGGAACCTCCGGCCCTGCCCGGAACTTCCGGCCCCCGGAAGCCAGCCCTGTCACCCCTGTGCAGACTTTCGGCTTAGTCCGGAACCTGCCCGGAACCTCCGGCGCCCGGAACTTCCGGCCTGGCACGGAACTTCCGGCCCTGCCTGCGCGCAGCCACTTGGGCCGAGGCCCGTGTACCCTTTCGCCCCGTAGACTATAAATACTCTTTCCTCCCGTACGTTTTAGGGTTAGCATTGGATTAGCTCATATTCGTGTGAGAGCCTTTGCTCATCCACTTGGATACTTCTCCTCGAAGTTCAGGACCTCTTCGGAGAAGATCCCCCAAGCGGATTCAAGACCCCTTTCTAGGGAAGACCATCAAGACCTCCGCTAGGAGAAGAACTGTCCTTTGTATCCTTACCTTTGTTGATTGTGGATCATATGTATCTCTTTGTGTTCGGTGATCTAGCACTCGTGTGATTGATTCTCTGTCGGTTTCGTGACTCTCTCTCGTTCTCCCCGTGATTTCCCCTTTGTGCTTCCGTGTGTTCTTCGTGAATCTCCGTAGGATCCCCTCCAAACATGAAAGATCGTCCACCTAGGGTTTTCCCCTACACCACTTGTACCTTGAAATTTATTAAGGGATCATCTTATAATGCTACCGATGTTCTAAGAAAAATAAGATGCATAAAGTATAAACATCACATGCAATCAAAATATGTGACATGATATGGCCATCATCATCTTGTGCTCATGATCTTCATCACCGAAGCATCATCATGATCTCTAACGTCACCGGCGCGACACCTTGATCTCCATCGTAGCATCGTTGCCGTCTCGCCAACTATTGTTACTAGGACTATCGCTACCACTTAGTGATAAAGTAAAACAATTACATGGCGGTTGCATTGCATACAATAAAGCGACAACCATATGGCTCCTGCCAGTTGCCGATAACTTTGTTACAAAACATGATCATCTCATACAACAATTTATATCACATCATGCTTAACCATATCACATCACAGCAAGCCCTGCAAAAACAAGTTAGACGTCCTCTACTTTGTTGTTGCAAGTTTTACGTGGCTGCTACGGGTTTCTAGCAAGAACCGTTCTTACCTACACATCAAAACCACAATGATTTTTCGTCAAGTGTGTTGTTTTAACCTTCAACAAGGACCGGGCATAGCCACACTCGATTCAACTAAAGTTGGAGAAACAAACACTCACCAGCCACCTATGTGCAAAGCATGTCGGTAGAACTAGTCTCGCGTAAGCATTCGCGTAATGTCGGTCTGAGCCGCTTCATCCATCAATACCGCCGAATCAAAGTATGACATGCTGGTAAGCAGTATGACTATTATCGCCCACAACTCTTTTGTTCTACTCGTGCATATAACATCTACGCATAGAACTGGCTCGGATGCCACTATTGGGGAATGCAGTAATTTCAAAAAATTCCTACGATCACGCAAGATCTATTGATACGTCTCCAACGTATCTACTTTTCCAAACACTTTTGCCCTTGTTTTGGACTCTAACTTGCATGATTTGAATGAAACTAACCCGGACTAACGTTGTTTTCAGCAGAACTACCATGATGTTGTTTTATGTGTAGAAAAGAAAAGTTCTCGGAATGTCCTGGAAATCCACGAAGGCACTTTTTGGAATTAATAAGAATTTTTGGCGAAAGAATTAATGCCAGGGGGCCCACAGCCTGTCCACGAGACAGGCCCCCCTAGGGCGCGGCCTCCTATCTCGTGGGCCCCCTAGACCTCCACCAACGTCAACTCCAACTCCATATATTCTGTCTCGCGGAGAAAAAATTAGAGAGAAAGTTTCATCGCGTTTTACGACACGGAGCCACCGCCAAGCCCTAATCTCTCTTGGGAGGGCTGATCTGGAGTTCGTTCGGGGCTCCGGAGAGGGGGATTCGTCGCCGTCGTCATCATCAACCATCCTCCGTCACCAATTTCATGATGCTCACCGCCGTGCGTGAGTAATTCCATCGTAGGCTTAATGGACGGTGATGGGTTGGATGAGATTTACCATGTAATCAAGTTAGTTTTGTTAGGGTTTGATCCCTAGTATCCACTATGTTCTGAGATTGATGTTGCTATGACTTTGCTATGCTTAATGCTTGTCACTAGGGCCCGAGTGCCATGATTTCAGATCTGAACCTATTATGTTTTCATGAATATATGTGTGTTCTTGATCCTATCTTGCAAGTCTATAGTCACCTATTATGTGTTATGATCCGAAAACCCCGAAGTGACAATAATCGGGATACTTCTCGATGATGACTGTAGTTTGAGGAGTTCATGTATTCACTATGTGTTAATGCTTTGGTCCGTTTCTCTATTAAAAGGAGGCCTTAATATCCCTTAGTTTCCGCTAGGACCCCGCTGCCACGGGAGGGTAGGACAAAAGATGTCATGCAAGTTCTTTTCCATAAGCACATATGACTATTTACGGAATACATGCCTACATTACATTGATGAATTGGAGCTAGTTCTGTATCACCCTATGTTATAACTATTGCATGAGGAATCGCATCCGGCATAATTATCCATCACTGATCCATTGCCTACGAGCTTTTCATATATTGTTCTCCGCTTATTTACTTTTCCATTGCTACTATTACAACTGCTACAAAACCCCAAAAACATTTATCTTTACTTTTGCTGCTGTTACCATTATTATCATACTACTTTGCTACTAAATACCTTGCTGTAGATACTAAGTTATCCAGGTGTGGTTGAATTGACAATTCAACTGCTAATACTCAAGAATATTCTTTGGCTCCCCTTGTGTCGAATCAATAAATTTGGGTTGTACTTCACCCTCGAAAGCTATTGCGATCCCCTACACTTGTGGGTTATCAAGACTAATTTCTGGCCCCGTTGCCGGGGAGCATAGCTCTATTCTCTGAGTCACTTGGGATTTATATCTGTTGATCACTATGAAGAACTTGAAAGACGGCAAGACCAAGATTTTGCCCTCAACTACGAGGGGAGGTAAGGAGCTACCATCTAGCTCTGCACTAGATTCTCCTTCTGTTATTAGTAGGCTTGCGACACCTAAACCTGCTACTGCTATGAATTCTGATATGTCGCATGTTATTGATGATGCCACTTCTACTATGCATGATGAAACTACTTCTGTGCGTGATACTACTTTGCCATTAGGTGAATTTCTAGATGAACAACTTGCTAGAGTTAGGGGGAATGAAAATATTGAAGAACCTATTATTGATGATAGTGATGATGAACGTTCCCCCAATGATTATGTATTACCTGTTGTTCCTAAGGGTCATGTTATGAATGAAGCAGCTGCTATGGAAATTCTTGCTTGCAATGATAGAAATGATCTTAAGAAATTATTAGCTAAATGGAAGCAGCAGTCTCTTAATGCTAGAATGAAACCCGATCCTGCCTTTGCTACTTCACCTATCTGTGTTACTGATAAGGATTATGAATTCTCTGTTGATCCTGATATTATTACTTTAGTTGAATTTGATCCTTTTTATGGCCTTGAATATGAAACTGTTGTGGCACATCTTACCAAGTTGAATGATATAGCCACCCTATTCACTCATGATGAGAAGTCTCTCTGTTTATACATCCTTAAGATATTTCCGTTCTCATTAAAGGGTGATGCTAAGACTTGGTATAATTCTCTTGCTCATGGTTGTGTGCGTAGTCCCCAGGATATGATTTATTACTTCTCTGCTAAATATTTCCCTACTCATAAGAAACAAGCTGCCTTGCGGGAAATATATAATTTTGTGCAAATCAAAGAAGAGAGTCTCCCACAAGCTTGGGGGAGGCTTCTCCGGTTACTTAATGCTTTGCCTGATCATCCTCTTAAGAAAAATGAAATACTTGATATCTTTTATAATGGACTAACCGATGCTTCCAAGGACTACTTGGATAGTTGTGCTGGTTGTGTTTTCAGGGAAAGAACAGTCGACGAAGCTGAAATATTATTGAATAATATGTTGACTAATGAAAATAATTGGACTCTTCCTGAGCTAGTTCCTGAAGTAATTCCTGAACCAATTGAGCCAACTCCTGAGCCTATTCCTAAACCCACTCCGAAGAAGAGAGGTGTTTTATTTCTCAGTCCTGGAGATATGCAAGAGGTAAACAAATCAATGAAAGAAAAAGGTATTAAAGCTAAAGATGTTAAGAATTTACCACCTATTGAATAAATACATGGTCTTAATTTACCGCCTGAAGAACCACATTGTCTTGATAACCCGACACAGGTAGTAAAGGTAAATTCTCTCTATAGATATGATAAAGTTGAAATACCCTCTACTAAATTTCATAGCCCATGCTTAGATGAATTTGAAGACTTTATGGCTAGACAAGAAAGTTTTAATGCTTATGTTGGTAGAGAGTTAAAGAATAATGCTTTCGAGATAGGACGCGTAGGTGATAATCTGGCTAGAGTTAAAGATGAACTTCACCGCGTTAGCAAATATGCTTCTATGGTTTCTACTCAAGCTGAGCAAGTACTCAAAGCTCAAAATGATTTGCTTGGTGCAGTGAATAATAAAAATGACTTTGCCGTTAGAGTGGCTACTAGAACTGGTAGAATGACTCGGGAACCTTTGTATCCTGAAGGCCACCCTGAGAGAATCAAGCAAGATTCTCAGAGAAATAATTTAGAGGCACCTAGTTCTTCTAAGAAGAAGAAAAAGAAAAACGATAGAACGTTGCATGCTTCTAGTAAACCTACTGTAGAGACACCTGAGAATCCCAATGATATTTCTATCTCTGATGCTGAAACACAATCAGGTGATTAACATGAACCTAGTGATAATGTTAATGATAATGTTCATGTTGATGCTCAACCTAGCAAAAACAATGATGTAGAGATTGAACCTGCTGTTGATCTTGATAACCCACAATCAAAGAATCAACGTTATGATAAGAGAGACTTTGTTGCTAGGAAGCACGGGAAAGAAAGAGAACCATGGGTTCAGAAACCCATGCCCTTTCCTCCTAAACCATCTAAGTCAAAGGATGATGAGGATTTTGAGTGCTTTGCTGAAATGATTAGACCTATTTTCTTATGTATGTGCTTAACTGATATGCTTAAAGTAAATCCTTATGCTAAGTATATGAAGGATATCATTACAAATAAAAGAAAGATACCGGAAGCTGAAATTTCCACCATGCTTGCTAATTACACTTTTAAGGGTGGAATACCAAAGAAACTTGGAGATCCGGGTGTGCCAACTATACCATGCTCCATTAAAAGAAATTATGTTAGAACTGCTTATGTGATCTTGGAGCCGGTGTTAGTGTTATGCCTCTCTCTTTATATCGTAGAATTGAATTGAATAAGTTGACACCTACTGAAATATCTTTGCAAATACCTGATAAATCAACTGCTATACCTATCGGTATTTGTGAGGATGTGCCTGTTGTGGTTGCAAATGTCACTATCTTAACGGACTTTGTTATTCTTGATATTCCCTAGGACGATAGTATGTCTATTATCCTTGGTAGACCTTTTCTTAATACTGCACGGGCTGTTATTGATTGCAACAAAGGCAATGTCACTTTTCATGTTAATGGCAATGAGCATATGGTACACTTTCCGAGGAAACAATCTCAAGTTCATAGCATCAATTCTATTGAAAAAGTTCCAACTATCATTTTTGGAGGTTTTGAATTTCCTCTTCCTACTGTTAAGAAAAAAATATGATATTCTTATTGTTGGGGATTTTCATATCCCTGTTGAGGTAACTTAGTGTTATTCGAAATTTCTCCGGTTCCGGGTTATTCGGAATGAGTTTGTTAACAAGACTTGATCAACCTTGTTAGCGGGTTCATTTTGATGATCACGAGATGGATAAAACTAGAAGGCACAACCTTCTGTACCCTCCTTTTACTTTCTGTTATTTAGAATAAATAAAGCAAAAATAGTATTATCCGTCTGTTTTCTGAATTATCCGTGCATTAAAAATAGTCCGAAAATAAAAGTGCTCCAAATGCCCTGCAAATTTAGTATGATTTTTTCTGGAATATTTGAGGATTTTAGGCACTGAAAACACTGCAGGAGGGGCAAGCACCAGGCCACGAGAGAGGAGGGAGCGCCCCCTGTAGGGCGCGCCCCCTGTCTCGTGGGCCCCTGGTGGCTCCCCTCCACTTATGTTAGCTCCCACACACTTCATCTTCTACCCAGAAAAATCACCATCCAGCTCAAGCACGAGTTCTAGCTCGTTTTGCTGCGATTTTCGATCTCCTAGCTCAAAGCTCCATTCACAAACTACTTTGGGAGATTATTGTTTGGTATGTGACTCCTCCATTGGTCCAATTAGTTTTTGTTCTAGTGCCTTATTCATTGCAAATTTTTGCTGCTTAGGTGACCATGTTCCTGAGCTTGCATGTTAAATTTTTGAGGTCCCAAGCAATTCCAATGCATGATATGGGCTCTAGGCACTTGTAGGAGTAGTTTCTATCATTCTTGTTTAGTTTTATGCACTTTTATTTTAAAGTTACTAAAAATTTCAGAAATTTTCAGAAAAATGTTGAGGAAACTTTTGAGGGGCTCTTCTAGACAAAGCTCCCAGGAAAAACAAGCCAAAGAGAAGGAAAAAGCCAAGTATAATCTTCCTCGCTTAGTGGAAGTACGGTCGTGTGAATGGCCATGCGAGGATTTCTTGAAAGAGGCTGGAATTCATGAAGACTTTCATAATTTAATCGAGACTGCAGGCCTCACCGGGTTCATCAACGACCGAATCGATCAGTATCTCTTACTCACCAATACTTTCGTGCAAAACTTTTATTTTTATCCTAAGAAGTCACCGCCTGCATTATCATTTCATTTATATGATGAGTTCAAAGAAATGTCTTTACGTCATTTTTGCGCGGTATGTAGGATACCTTATGTGGGAGAATTAGAGAAACCCCATCATGAAGATATGGCGGGCTTTGTTAATACTATCGCCGTAGAGGAGCCAAAGAAGGGTTCCGAGGCAAAAGTCTCTAGCATACACTTTCCTGTTTTACGCTACTTTGCCATATTTGCTAGTAGATGCTTGATTGGTCGTGGAGATAGTGGAAACTTGAGCGTTCCTGATATTATCATTCTTCAACATGCTTTGCTTGGAGACAATACTTTTAGTATGGGTGTCGTCGTTGCTAAACGGCTAGCCCTGAATCGTACAAAAGGCCCCATATTTGGAGGTATCTATGCTGCATGTCTTGCTAGACATTTTCAGATACCCATTAGGCACCATGAGGAAAAGGAGACAATATTGCCTCCTCACATTTTAGATTACAAGAGCATGGTAGCACACAAGTTTATTGTTGACAATGAAGATAGCATGCTCTTGTATAAACTTAGATTCAATAAGAAACACTTTGAGATTATTATTTTGCTTGCGCCTTTTTGTTTGATTTGCTTGTAGAAAATTTTCTTGTTACACCGGAGGCGGTGAACAATCATCGAGCTCAAGCTTTTACTCTAGAACCTGAACCAGAACCGAAACCTCAGCTGGACCCTTATCGTGCATCATCTGTCCAGTGGGATCCGGAGATGACCAGCCAGTGGTATCTGTTGGGGAACGTAGTAATTTCAAAAAAATTCCTACGCACACGCAAGATCATGGTGATGGTATAGCAACAAGAGGGGAGAGTGTTGTCCACGTACCCTCATAGACCGTAAGCGGAAGCGTTATGACAACACGGTTGATGTAGTCGTACGTCTTGACGATCCGACCGATCCAAGCACCGAACGTACGGCACCTTCGTGTTCAGCACACATTCAGCTCGATGACGTTCCCCGAGCTCCAATCCAGCAAAGCGTCGGGGATGAGTTCCGTCAGCACGACGGCATGGTGACGATGATGATGTTCTTCCGGCGCAAGGCTTCGCCTAAACTCCGCGACGATATGACCGAGGTGGAATATGGTGGAGGGGGGCACCGCACACGGCTAAGGAACGATCCGTAGATCAACTTGTGTGTCTATGGGGTGCCCCCTGCCCCCGTATATAAAGGAGTGGAGGAGGGGGAGGGCCGGCCCTCTCTATGGCGCGCTCTAGGGGAGTCCTACTCCCACCGGGAGTAGGATTCCCCCTTTCCTAGTAGAACTAGGAACCCTTCCATGTAGTAGGAGTAGGAGAGAAGGAAAGGGAAGAGAGAAGGAGAAGAAGGAAGGGGGCGCCCCCCTTCCCTAGTCCAATTCGGACTAGTCCAAGGGGAGGGGTGTGGCCACCCTTTTGGCCCTTTCTCTCCTTTCCCGTATGGCCTATTAAGGCCCAATACGAATTCCCGTAACTCTCCGGTACTCCAAAAAATACCCGAATCACTCGGAACCTTTCCGAACTCCGAATATAGTCGTCCAATATATCGATCTTTACGTCTCGACCATTTCGAGACTCCTCGTCATGTCCCGATCTCATCCGGGACTCCGAACTCCTTCGGTACATCAAAACTCATAAACTCATAATATAACTGTCATCGAAACCTTAAGCGTGTGGACCCTACGGGTTCGAGAACTATGTAGACATGACCTAGAACTATTCTTGGTCAATAACCAATAGCGGAACCTGGATGCCCATATTGGCTCCTACATATTCTACGAAGATCTTTATCGGTCAAACCGCATAACAACATACTTTGTTCCCTTTGTCATCGGTATGTTACTTGCCTGAGATTCGATCGTCGGTATTTAATACCTAGTTCAATCTCGTTACCGGCAAGTCTCTTTACTCGTTTACGTAATGCATCATTCCGTAACTAACTCATTAGCTACATTGCTTGCAAGGCTTATAGTGATGTGCATTACGGAGAGGGCTCAGAGATACCTCTCCGACAATCGGAGTGACAAAACCTAATCTCGAAATACGCCAACCCAACATGTACCTTTGGAGACACCTGTAGTACTCCTTTATAATCACCCAGTTACGTTGTGACATTTGGTATTACCCAAAGTGTTCCTCCGGTAAACGGGAGTTGCATAATCTCATAGTTACAGGAACATGTATAAGTCATGAAGAAAGCAATAGCAATATACTAAACGATCAAGTGCTAGGCTAACGGAATGGGTCAAGTCAATCACATCATTCTCCTAATGATGTGATCCCGTTAATCAAATGACAACTCTTTTGTCCATGGCTAGGAAACATAACCATCTTTGATAAACGAGCTAGTCAAGTAGAGGCATACTAGTGACACTATGTTTGTCTATGTATTAACACATGTATTATGTTTCCAGTTAATACAATTCTAGCATGAATAATAAACATTTATCATGATATAAGGAAATAAGTAATAACTTTATTATTGCCTCTAGGGCATATTTCCTTCAGTCTCCCACTTGCACTAGAGTCAATAATCTAGTTCACATCATCATGTGATTTAACACCAATATTCACATTTGTATGTGATTAATACCCATAGTTCACATCATCATGTGATCAACACCCAAAGGGTTTACTAGAGTCAATAATCTAGTTCACATCGCTATGTGATTAACACCCAAAGAGTACTAAGGTATGATCATGTTTTGCTCGTGAGAGAAGTTTAGTCAACGGGTCTGTCATATTACAGAGTCGTATGTATTTTGCAAATATTCTATGTCTACAATGCTTTGCACGGAGCTACTCTAGCTAATTGCTCCCACTTTCAATATGTATCCAGATTGAGACTTAGAGTCATCTGGATCGGTGTAAAAGCTTGCATCGATGTAACTCTTTATGACGAACTCTTTTATCACCTCCATAATTGAGAAACATATCCTTATTCTACTAAGGATAATTTTGACCAATGTCCGGTGATCTACTCCTAGATCACTATTGTACTCCCTTGCCAAACCAGGGCAGAGTATACAATAGGTCTGGTCCATAGCATGGCATACTTTTATAGAACCTATGACTGAGGCATAGGGAATGACTTTCATTTCTATCTTCTGCCATGGTCGGGCTATTGAGTCTTACTCAATTTCACACCTTGTAACACAGGTAAGAACTCTTTCTTTGGTTGCTCTATTTTGAACTACTTCAAAATCTTGTCAAGGTATGTACTTATTGAAAAACTTATCAAGCGTCTTGATCTATCTCAATAGATCTTGATGCTTAATATGTAAGCAGCTTCACTAAGGTCTTTCTTTGAAAAACTTTTATTCAAGTATCATTTTATGCTATCCAGAAATTCTATATCATTTCCAATCAACAATATGTCGTCCACATAAAATATCAGAAATGCTACAGAGCTCCCACTCACTTTCTTGTAAATACAGGCCTTTCCAAAAGTCTAAAACCATATGCTTTGATCAACTCATCAAAGCATATATTCCAACTCCGAGATGCTTGCACTAGTCCATTGATGGATCGCTGGAGCTTGCACATTTTGTTAGCACCTTTAGGATTGACAAAACCTTCTGGTTGCATCATATACAACTCTTCTTTAAAGAATCCATTGAGGAATGCAGTTTTGACATCCATTTGCCAGATTTCATAAAATGTGGCAATTGCTAACATGATTCGGACAGACTTAAGCATCGATACGAGTGAGAAAATCTCATCATATTCAACACCTTGAACTTGTCGAAAACTTTTCGCAACAAGTCGAGCTTAGTAGATAGTAACACTACTATCAGTGTCCATCTTCCTCTTGAAGATCCATTTATTTAACATGGCTTGCTGATCATCGAGCAAGTCAACCAAAGTCCATACTTTGTTCTCATACATGGATCCTATCTCAGATTTTATGGCCTCAAGCCATTTCGTGGAATCTGGGCTCATCATCGCTTCCTCATAGTTCGTAGGTTCATCATGGTCTAGTAACATGACTTCTAGAATGGGATTACCGTACCACTTTGGTGCGGATCTTATTTTGGAAGACCTACGAGGTTCAATAGTAACTTGATCTGAAGCTTCATGATCATCATCATTAACTTCCTCACTAATCGGTGTAGGCATCACTGGAACTGATTTCTGTGATGAACTACTTTCCAATTTGGTAGAAGGTACAATTACCTTATCAAGTTCTACTTTCCTCCCACTCACTTCTTTCGAGAGAAACTCCTTCTCTAGAAAGGATCCATCTTAGCAATGAATCTTGCTTTCGGATCTGTGATAGAAGGTGTACCCAATAGTTACCTTTGGGTATTCTATGAAGACGCACTTCTCCGATTTGGGTTTGAGCATATCATGCTGAAACTTTTTCACATAAGCATTGCAACCCCAAACTTTAAGAAACGACAGCTTAGGTTCATTGCTAAACCATAGTTCATATGGTGTCGTCTCAACGGATTTAGATGGTGCCCTATTTAACGTGAATGTAGATGTCTCTAATGCATAACCCCAAAACGATTAGTGGTAAACCGATAAGAGACATCATACATCGCACCATATCCAATAAAGTGCGGTTACGACGTTCGGACACACCACAATGCTGTAGTGTTCCAGGTGGCATGAGTTTGTGAAACTATTCCACATTGTTTTAATTGAAGACCAAACTCATAACTCAAATATTCGTCTCCATGATCAGATCGTAGAAACTTTATTTTCTTGTTACGATGATTCTCCACTTCACTCTGAACTTCTTTGAACTTTTCAAATGTTTCAGACTTGTGCTTCATTAAGTAGATATACTCATATCTGCTCAAATCATCTTGTGAAGGTCAGAAAATAACGATACCCGCCACGAGCATCAATACTCATTGGACCGCATACATCGGTATGTATTATTTCCAATAAGTCACTAGCTCGTTCCATTGTTCTGGAGAACGGAGTTTTAGTCATCTTGCCCAAAAGGCACGGTTCGCAAGCATCAAATGATTCATAACCAAGAGATTCCAAAAATCCATCTTTATGGAGTTTCTTCATGCGCTTTACACCGATATGACCCAAATGGCAGTGCCACAAATAAGTTGCACTATCATTATCAACTTTGCATCTTTTGGCATCAATATTATGAATATGTGTATCACTACGATCGAGATCCAACAAACTATTTTCATTGGGTGTATGACCATCGAAGGTTTTATTCATGTAAACAGAACAACAATTATTCTTTGACTTTAAATGAATAGCCGTATCGCAATAAACATGATCAAATCATATTCATGCTCAACGCAAACGCCAAATAACATTTATTTAGGTTTAACACTAATCCCGAAAGTATAGGGAGTGTGCGATGATGATCATATCAATCTTGGAACCACTTCCAACACTCATCGTCACTTCCCCTTCAACTAGTCTCTGTTTATTCTGTAACTCCTGTTTCGAGTTACTAATATTTAGCAACCGAACAAGTATCAAATACTCAGGGGCTACTATAAACACTAGTAAAGTACACATCAATAACATGTATATCAAGTATACCCTTGTTCACTTTGCCATCCTTCTTATCCACCAAATATTCAGGGTATTTCCGTTTCCAGTGACCATTTCCTTTGCAGTATAATCATTCAGTTTCAGGCTTTGGTCCAGCTTTGGGCTTCTTCACGGGAGTGACAACTTGCTTGTCATTCTACTTGAAGTTTCCCTTTCTTTCCCTTTGCCCTTTTCTTGAAACTAGTGATCTTGTCAACCATCAACACTTGATGCTCTTTCTTGATTTCTACCTTCGTCGATTTCAACATCACGAAGAGCTCGGGAATCGTTTTCGTCATCCCTTGCATTATAGTTCATCACGAAGTTCCAGTAACTTGGTAATGGTGACTAGAGAACTCTACCAATCACTATCTTATCTGGAAGATTAACTCCCACTTGATTCAAGCGATTGTAGTACTCAGACAATCTAAGTACTTGCTCACTAGTTGAGCAATTCTCCTCCATCTTCTAGGCGAAGTATTTGTCAAAGGTCTCATACCTCTTGACACGGGCATGAGTCTGAAATACCAATATCATCTCTTGGAACATCTTATATGTTCCATGACGTTTCAAAAATGTTTTTAGTCCCGGTTCTAAGCCATAAAGCATGGTGCACAAAACTATCAAGTAGTCATCATACTGAGCTAGCCAAATGTTCATAACATCTGCACCTGCTCCTGCAATAGGTCTGTCACCTAGCGGTGCATCAAGGACATAATTCTTCTGTGCAGCAATGAGGATAAACCTCAGATCACGGACCCAATCCGCATCATTGCTACTAACATCTTTCAACACAATTTTCTCTAGGAACATATATAAAAACATAGGGAAGCAAAAACATAGGGAAGCAACAACGCGAGCTATTGTTCTACAACATAATTTGCAAAATACTACCAGGACTAAGTTCATGATAAATTAAAGTTCAATTAATCATATTACTTAAGAACTCCCACTTAGACAGACATCTCTCTAGTCATCTAAGTGATCACGTGATCCAAATCAACTAAACCATGTCCGATCATCACGTGAGATGGAGTAGTTTCAATGATGAACATCACTATGTTGATCATATCTACTATATGATTCACGTTCGACCTTTCGGTCTCCGTGTTCCGAGGCCATATCTTTTATATGCTAGGCTCGTCAAGTTTAACCTGAGTATTCCGCGTGTGCAACTGTTTTGCACCCGTTGTATTTGAACATAGAGCCTATCACACCCGATCATCACGTGGTGTCTCAGCACGAAGAACTTTCGCAACGGTGCATACTCAGGGAGAACACTTCTTGATAATTTTTAGTGAGAGATCATCTTAAAATGCTACCGTCAATCAAAGCAAGATAAGATGCATAAAGGATAAACATCACATGCAATCAATATAAGTGATATGATATGGCCATGATCATCTTGCGCCTTTGATCTCCATCTCCAAAGTACTGTCATGATCTCTATCGTTACCGGCACGACACCATGATCTTCATCATCTTGATCTATATCAATGTGTCGTCACATGGTCGTCTCGCCAACTATTGCTCTTGCAACTATTGCTATCGCATAGCGATAAAGTAAAACGATTATTTGGCACTTGCATCTTATGCAACAAAGAGACAACCATAGGGTTTCTGTCAGTTGCCGATAACTTCAACAAAACATGATAATCTCATACAACAACTTATATCTCATCACGTCTTGACCATATCACATCACAACATGCCCTGCAAAAACAATTTAGACGTTCTCTACTTTGTTGTTGCAAATTTTACGTGGCTGCTACGGGCTGAGCAAGAACCGTTCTTACCTACGCATCAAAACCACAACGATAGTTCGTCAAGTTAGTGCTGTTTTAACCTTCGCAAGGACCGGGCGTAGCCACACTCAGTTCAACTAAAGTTGGAGAAACAGACACCCGCTAGTCACCTGTGTGCAAAGCACGGCGGTAAAACCAGTCTCGCGTAAGCGTACGCGTAATGTCGGTCCGGGCCGCTTCATCCAACAATACCGCTGAACCAAAGTATGACATGCTGGTAAGCAGTATGACTTGTATCGCCCACAACTCACTTGTGTTCTACTCGTGCAAATAACATCAACGCATAAAACCTAGGCTCGGATGCCACTGTTGGGGAACGTAGTAATTTCAAAAAAAATCCTACGCACACGCAAGATCATGGTGATGGTATAGCAACGAGAGGGGAGAGTGTTGTCCACGTACCCTCGTAGACCGTAAGCGGAAGCGTTATGACAACGCGGTTGATGTAGTCGTACGTCTTGACGATCCGACCGATCCAAGCACCGAACATACGGCACCTTCGTGTTCAGCACACATTCAGCTCGATGACGTTCCCCGAGCTCCAATCCAGCAAAGCGTCGGGGATGAGTTCCGTCAGCACGACGGCATGGTGACGATGATGATGTTCTTCCGGCGCAGGGCTTCGCCTAAACTCCGCGACGATATGACCGAGGTGGAATATGGTGGAGGGGGGCACCGCACACGGCTAAGGAACGATCCGTAGATCAACTTGTGTGTCTATGGGGTGCCCCCTGCCCCCGTATATAAAGGAGTGGAGGAGGGGGAGGGCCGGCCCTCTCTATGGCGCGCCCTAGGGGAGTCCTACTCCCACCGGGAGTAGGATTCCCCCTTTCCTAGTAGAACTAGGAACCCTTCCATGTAGTAGGAGTAGGAGAGAAGGAAAGGGAAGAGAGAAGGAGAAGAAGGAAGGGGGCGCCCCCCTTCCCTAGTCCAATCGGACTAGTCCAAGGGGAGGGGTGCGGCCACCCTTTTGGCCCTTTCTCTCCTTTCCCGTATGGCCCATTAAGGCCCAATACGAATTCCCGTAACTCTCCGGTACTCCGAAAAATACCCGAATCACTCGGAACCTTTCCGAACTCCGAATATAGTCGTCCAATATATCGATCTTTACGTCTCAACCATTTCGAGACTCCTCATCATGTCCCCGATCTCATCCGGGACTCCGAACTCCTTCGGTACATCAAAACTCATAAACTCATAATATAACTGTCATCGAAACCTTAAGCGTGTGGACCCTACGGGTTCGAGAACTATGTAGACATGACCTAGAACTATTCTTGGTCAATAACCAATAGCGGAACCTGGATGCCCATATTGGCTCCTACATATTCTACGAAGATCTTTATCGGTCAAACCGCATAATAACATACTTTGTTCCCTTTGTCATCGGTATGTTACTTGCCCGAGATTCGATCGTCGGTATCTAATACCTAGTTCAATCTCGTTACCGGCAAGTCTCTTTACTCGTTTACGTAATGCATCATTCCGTAACTAACTCATTAGCTACATTGCTTGCAAGGCTTATAGTGATGTGCATTACCGAGAGGGCCCAGAGATACCTCTCCGACAATCGAAGTGACAAAACCTAATCTCGAAATACGCCAACCCAACATGTACCTTTGGAGACACCTGTAGTACTCCTTTATAATCACCCAGTTACGTTGTGACGTTTGGTAGCACCCAAAGTGTTCCTCCGGTAAATGGGAGTTGCATAATCTCATAGTTACAGGAACATGTATAAGTCATGAAGAAAGCAATAGCAATATACTAAACGATCAAGTGATAGGCTAATGGAATGGGTCAAGTCAATCACATCATTCTCCTAATGATGTGATCCCGTTAATCAAATGACAACTCTTTTGTCCATGGCTAGGAAACATAACCATCTTTGATAAACGAGCTAGTCAAGTAGAGGCATACTAGTGACACTGTGTTTGTCTATGTATTGACACATGTATTATGTTTCCGGTTAATACAATTCTAGCATGAATAATAAACATTTATCATGATATAAGGAAATAAATAATAACTTTATTATTGCCTCTAGGGCATATTTCCTTCAGTATCCTGATTACACCTCCCAGTACACCGGGGAGAGTAGCGGCGGTCCTTGGTATTAAACCAACTTAGGCCAAAAGCCTAAGCTTGGGGGAGTACGTATTTCTCACCGACTTTACATTCATGTTCACACACTAGTCATCGGTGCTCATACTCTTTCATTGTATTATCCATGCTAGTTTAAATTTCTTTTTCTAGTTTTCTTCTTGTGTGTTTGATAAACCTTAAGAAAAACCAAAAAAATTAGTTAGTTAAATTCCCTTGCCTGTAGTAGGAATTTAAATGAAAACCCAAAAAGATTTCTAGTTCTTCTTCTTACTTGTTGGGAGCTTTCCCGTGTAAATAGTTTTATTTTTTTTTTCCTTTGGGGGTCGAGAAGACCATATTGAAAATGCTTAGTGGCTCTTATATGCATGATTGTTTATTTAATTTAGAGCCCATATTACTTGTCTTCTCTCTTGTGTTGAATACTTGCAGATTCCAGCTTAGTCCAATGCACGTACACTCTTATTATTATACACATCGTTCGGTCGTGCAAGTGAAAGGCAATAATGACGATATATGATGGACTTATTGGGATGAGAAAAGCTGGTATGAACTCGACCTCTCTTGTTTTTGTAAATATGATGAGTTCATCGTTCCTGAGTCAGCTATTATGAAGTAAACATATTTGCAATGACATTTAGAGATTATAGTTACTTGTGCCATGCTTGATTAGCTATGAGTTATAATGGTTTACCTTGCATGCCAACATGCTATTAGAATGATTATGATGTGGTATGATGGGATGGTATCCTCCTTTGTATGAATTGAGTGACTTGACTTGGCACATGTTCACGCATGTAGTTGAATCAAATCAACATAGCCTTCACGATATTTATGTTCATGGTGGATTATATCCTACTCATGCTTGTACTTGGTGTGAATTAATTTTAATGCATGCTTACGACTATTGTCGCTCTCTCAGATGGTCGCTTCCCAGTCTTTTGCTAGCCTTCACCTGTACTGAGCGGGAATACTGCTTGTGCATCCAAACTCCTTAAACCCCAAAGTTGTTCCATATGAGTCCACCATACCTACCTATATGCGGTATCTACCTGCCGTTCCAAGTAAATTTGTATGTGCCAAACTCCAAACCTTCAAATGAAATTCTGTTTTGTATGCTCGAGCAGCTCATGTTACAACTAGGGTTGCCTATATCTTCCATGCTAGGTGGGTTATTCTCACGAGGAGTCGACTCTGCTCCTCATTCACGAGAAAGGGCCGGTAACCGGGATGCCCAGTCCCATGATCCAAAAAGATCAAAGTAAATCAAAATAATTAAACAAAACTCCCCCAGGGTTGTTGTATGTTGGAGGCACTCGTTGTTTCGAGCAAGCCATGGATTGATGCTTGTTGGTGGTTGGGGGAGTATAAACCTTTATCATTCTGTTTGGGAACTGCCTATAATGCATTTAGTATGGAAGATACATCCATCTCATAGATGTTGCGTTGACAACAAAAGTATGCCACTCAAAATGTTATTCTATCTCTATTTTAAAATCGAGCTCTGGCACCTCTACAAATCCTTGCTTCCCTCTGTGAAGGGTCTATCTATTTACTTTTTATATTGAGTCATCACCCTTCTTATTAAAAGCACCCGCTGGAGAGCACACTGTCATTTGCATTCATTATTACTGGTTTATATTGGGTATGACTTGACTGGATCTCTTTTACCATGAATTACAATGTTTAGTCAGTCCTTGATCTTTAAAGGTGCTCTGCATTTATGTTTTGCGGTCTCAGAAAGGGCTAGCGAGATACCATTTTGTTATATCATGTTATAATTATTTTGAGAAAGTGTTGTCATCCGAGTTTTATTATTATGGCTCGCTAGCTGATTATGCTATTGATGTGAGTAATTATGAGACCCATGTGTTATTCTGAGTATGCTTAGTTCGTAATATTTGCTGAAACTTGAATACTGGCTTTTCATGTTACAACAATAAGAGCAAACAGAGTTTGTAAAAGTTTTTCTTTATCACTTTCAGTTTATCAACTGAATTGCTTGAGGACAAGCAAAGGTTTAAGCTTGGGGGAGTTGATACGTCTCCAATGTATCTACTTTTCCAAACACTTTTGCCCTTGTTTTGGACTCTAACTTGCATGATTTGAATGAAACTAACCCGAACTGACGTTGTTTTCAGCAGAACTACCATGATGTTGTTTTATGTGTAGAAAAGAAAAGTTCTCGGAATGTCCTGGAAATCCACGAAGGCACTTTTTGGAATTAATAAGAATTTTTGGCGAAAGAATTAATGCCAGGGGCCCCACAGCCTGTCCATGAGACAGGGGGTGCCCCCCCTAGGCCGCGACCTCCTATCTTTTGGGCCCCCTGGACCTCCACCGACGTCAACTCCAAGTCCATATATTCCTTCTCGGGGAGAAAAAAAATCAGAGAGAAAGTTTCATTGCGTTTTACGACATAGAGCCGCTGCCAAGCTCTAATCTCTCTCGGGAGGGCTGATCTGGAGTCCGTTCGGGGCTCCGGAGAGGGGGATTCATCGCCGTCGTCATATCAATCATCCTCCGTCACCAATCATGATGCTCACCGCTGTGCGTGAGTAATTCCATCATAGGCTTGCCGGACGGTGATGGGTTGGATGAGATTTACCATGTAATCAAGTTAGTTTTGTTAGGGTTTGATCCCTAGTATCCACTATGTTCTGAGATTGATGTTGCTATGACTTTGCTATGCTTAATGCTTGTCACTAGGGCCCGAGTGCCATGATTTCAGATCTGAACCTATTATGTTTTCATGAGTATATGTGTGTTCTTGATCCTATCTTGCAAGTCTATAGTCACCTATTATGTGTTATGATCCGACAACCCCAAAGTGAAAATAATCGGGATACTTCTCGGTGATGACCGTAGTTTGAGGAGTTCATGTATTCACTATGTGTTAATGCTTTGGTCCGTTTCTCTATTAAAAGGAGGCCTTAATATCCCTTAGTTTCCGCTAGGACCCCACTGCCACGGGAGGGTAGGACAAAAGATGTCATGCAAGTTCTTTTCCATAAGCACATATGACTATTTACGGAATACATGCCTACATTACATTGATGAATTGGAGCTAGTTCTGTATCACCCTATGTTATAACTATTGCATGAGGAATCGCATCCGGCATAATTATCCATCACTGATCCATTGCCTACGAGCTTTTCATATATTGTTCTCCGCTTATTTACCTTTCCGTTGCTACTGTTACAACTGCTACAAAAACCCAAAAACATTTATCTTTACTTTTGCTACTGTTACCATTATTATCATACTACTTTGCTACTAAATACCTTGCTGCAGATACTAAGTTATCCAGGTGTGGTTGAATTGACAATTCAACTGCTAAAACTCAAGAATATTCTTTGGCTCCCCTTGTGTCGAATCAATAAATTTGGGTTGTACTTCACCCTCGAAAGCTGTTGCGATCCCCTACACTTGTGGGTTATCATCTATCTATGTGATGCATAGCAACGAGAGGGGAGAGTGTGTCCATGTACCCTCGTAGACCGAAAGCGGAAGCGTTTAGTTAACGTGGTTGATGTAGTGGAACGTCTTCGCGATCCAACCGATACAAGCACCGAACGTACGGCACCTCCGCGTTCAACACACGTTCAGTTCGGAGATGTCCCTTATACTCTTGATCCAGTTGAGGCCGAGGGAGAGTTTCGTCAGCACGACGGCGTGGTGACGGTGATGATGAAGTTACCGGCGCAGGGCTTCGCCTAAGCACTACGACGTTATGACCAAGGTGTGTAGCTGTGGAGGGGGGCACCGGACACTGCTAAAACAATTGTCAACTTGTGTGTTCTAGGGTGCCCCCTGCCCCCGTATATAAAGGAGCAAGGGGGAGGCCGGCCGGCCGCTGTAGGGTGCGCCCCAAGTAGGATTCCTACTAGGAATCCTATTCCTAGTAGGTTTCCAACTTGGGGAAGGGAGGGGAAAGGAAGGATAGGGAGAGAGGGAAGGCAAGGGGAGCGCCCCCCCCCCTTCCTTGTCCTATTCGGACTCAGGGGGAGGGGCCGTGCGGCCTACCCTGGCACGTCCCCCTCTCTCTCCACTAGGGCCCATCGAGGCCCATTAGTTCCCCGGGAGGTTCCGGTAACCCTCTGACACTCCGGTTTTATCCAAAACTTCTCCGGAACACTTCTGGTATCCGAATATAGTCGTCCAATATATTAATCTTTATGTATCAACCATTTCGAGACTCCTCGTCATGTCCATGATCACATCCGGGACTCCGAACAATCTTCGGTACATCATATCACATAAACTCATAATACCAATCGTCATCAAACGTTAAGCGTGCGGACCCTACGGGTTCGAGAACTATGTAGACATGACCGAGACACGTCTCCGGACAATAACCAATGGCGGAACCCAGATGCTCATATTGGTTCCTACATATTCTACGAAGATCTTTATCGGTCAAACCGCGTAACAACATACATTGTTCCCTTTGTCATCGGTATGTTACTTGCCCGAGATTCGATCGTCAGTATCTCAATACCTAGTTCAATCTTGTTACCGGCAAGTATCTTTACTTGTTTTGTAATACTTCATCCTGCAACTAACTCATTAGTCACAATGCTTGGAAGGCTTATAGTGATGAGTATTACCGACAGGGCCCAAAGATACCTCTCCGAAACACGGAGTGACAAATCCTAATCTCGATCTATGCCAACCCAACAAACACCTTCGGAGACACCTATAGAGCACCTTTATAATCACTCATTTACGTTGTGACACAAAGTGTTCCTCCGGTATTCGGGAGTTGCATAATCTCATAGTCTGAGGAACTTGTATAAGTCATGAAGAAAGCAGTAGCAATGAAACTAACACAATCATAATGCTAAGCTAACGGATGGGTCATGTCCATCACATCATTCTTCTAATGATGTGATCCCATTCATCAAATGACAACACGTGTCTATGGTTAGGAAACATAACCATCTTTGATTAACGAGCTAGTCAAGTAGAGGCATACTAGGGACTATATATTTTGTCTATGTATTCACACATGTACTAAGTTTCCGGTTAATACAATTCTAGCCTGAATAATAAACATTTATGATGAATTAAGGAAATAAATAATAACTTTATTATTGCCTCTAGGGCATATTTCCTTCAGTTGAGTGGTCTATTTTTGTTGAATCTCGATAGTAGTGATACACATACTCATAGTGTTGAAGCCAAAAGATTGAAGTTTAATAATGATAGTGCAACTTATTTGTGGCACTATCGTTTGGGTCATATCGGTGTAAAGCGCATGAAGAAACTCCATGCTGATGGACTTTTGGAATCACTTGATTATGAATCACTTGGTGCTTGCGAACCGTGCCTTGTGGGCAAGATGACTAAAACTCCATTCTCCGGAACAATGGAATGAGCTACTGAATTATAGGAAATAATACATACCGATGTATGCGGTCCAATGAGTATTGATGCTCGTGGTGGGCATCGTTATTTTCTTACGTTCACAGATGATTTGAGCAGATATGGTTATATCTACTTAATGAAGCATAAGTCTGAAACATTTGCAAAGTTCAAAGAATTTCAGAGTGAAGTGGGAAATGATCGTAAGAAGAAAATAAAGTTTCTACGATCTGATCGTGGAGGAGAATATTTGAGTTACGAGTTTGGTCTTCATTTGAAACAACATGGGATAGTTTCACAATTAACGCCACCTGGAACACCATGGCGAAATGGTGTGTTTGAACGTCGTAACCGTATCTTATTAGATATGGTGCGATCTATGATGTCTATTACTAATTTACCGCTATTGTTTTGGGGTTATGCTCTTGAGACGGCTGCATTCACTTTAAATAGGGCACCATCAAAATCCGTTGAGACGACGCCTTATGAACTTTGGTTTGGCAAGAAACCAAAGTTGTCATTTCTTAAAGTTTGGGGCTGCGATGCTTATCTGAAAAAGCTTCAACCTGATAAGCTCGAACCCAAATCGAAGAAGTGCGTCTTCATAGATACCCAAAGGAAACTGTTGGGTACACCTTCTATCACAGATCCGAAGGCAAAATCTTTGTTGCTAAGAATGGATCCTTTCTAGAGAAGGAGTTTCTCTCTAAATAAGTGAGTGGGAGGAAAGTGAACTTGATGAGGTAACTATACCTTCTCCCTTATTGGAAACTAGTTCATCATAGAAATCAGTTCCAGTGATTCCTACACCAATTAGTGAGGAAGCTAATGATGATGATCATGAAGTTTCAGATCAAGTTACTGCCAAACCTCGTAGGTCTTCCAGAGTAAGATCCGCACCAGAGTGGTATGGTAATCAAGTTCTGGAAGTCATGTTACAAGACCCTGATGAACCTACAAACTATGGGGAAGCGATGATGAGCCCAGATTTCATGAAATGGCTTGAGGCCATGAAATCTGAGATGGGATCCATGTATTAGGTTACTGTCTACAAAGCTCGACTTGTTGCGAAAGGTTTTTGACAAGTTCAAGGAGTTGACTACGATGAGACTTTCTCACTCGTAGCGATGCTTAAGTCTGTCTGAATCATGTTAGCAACTGCTGCATTTTATGATTATGAAATTTGCCAAAAGGATGTCAAAACTGCATTCCTGAATGGATTTCTGGAAGAAGAGTTGTATATGATGCAACCGGAAGGTTTTGTCGATCCAAAAAGTGCTAACAAAGTGTGCAAGCTCCAGCGATCCATTTATGGACTGGTGCAAGCCTCTCAGAGTTGGAATAAACGTTTTGATAGTATAATCAAAGCATATGGTTTATACAGACTTTTGGAGAAGCCTGTATTTACAAGAAAGTGAGTGGGAGCTCTGTAGCATTTCTAATCTTATATGTAGATGACATATTTTTGATTAGAAATGATATAGAATTTCTAGATAGCATAAAGGGATACCTGAATAAGGATTTTTCTATGAAAGACCTTGGAGAAGCTGCTTACATATTGGGCATCAAGATCTATAGAGATAGATCAAGACACTTAATTGGACTTTCACAAAGCACATACCTTGATAAAGTTTTGAAGAAGTTCAAAATGGATCAGTCAAAGAAAGGGTTCTTGCATGTGTTACAAGGTGTGAAGTTGATTCAGACTCAAAGCCCGACCACGGCAGAAGATAGAGAGAAAATGAAAGTCATTCCCTATGCTTCAGCCATAGGTTCTATCATGTATGAAATGTTGTGTACCAGACCTGATGTATGTCTTGCTATAAGCATAACAGAGAGGTACCAAAGTAATCCCAGAGTGGAGCACTAGACAACGGTCAAGAACATCCTAAAATACCTGAAAAGGACTAGGGATATGTTTCCGTTTATGGAGGTGAAAAAGAGCTCATCATAAATGGTTACGTCGATGCAAGTTTTGACACTGATCCGGATGACTCTAAGTCGCAAAACGGATACGTATTCTTATTGAATGGAGGAGCTGTCAGTTGGTGCAGTTCCAAGCAAAGCGTCGTGGCGGGATCTACATGTGAAGCGAAGTACATTGCTGCTTTGGAAGCAGCAAATGAAGGAGTTTGGATGAAGGAATTCATATCCGATCTAAGTATCATACCTAGTGCATCGGGTCCAATGAAAATCTTTTGTGACAATACTGGTGCAATTGCCGTGGCAGAGGGATCCAGATTTCACAAGAGAACCAAACACATCAAGAGGCGCTTCAATTCCATCTGTCATCAACTGTCGGAAAGGGACATAGAGATTTGCAAGATACACACGGATCTGAATGTTGCAGACCCATTGACTAAGCCTCTTCCATGAGCAAAACATGATCAGCACCAAAGCTCCATGGGTGTTAGAATCATTACTATGTAATCTAGATTATTGACTCTAGTGCAAGTGGGAGACTGAAGGAAATATGCCCTAGAGGAAATAATAAAGTTATTATTTACTTCCTTAATTCATGATAAATATTTATTATTCATGCTACAATTGTATTAACCGGAAACTTAGTACATGTGTGAATACATAGACAAAACATATAGTCCATAGTATGCCTCTACTTGATTAGCTCGTTAATCAAAGATGGTTATGTTTCCTAACCATAGACATGTGTTGTCATTTGATGAACGGGATCACATCATTAGAAGAATGATGTGATGGACATGACCCATCCGTTAGCTTAGCATTATGATCGTGTTAGTTTCATTGCTACTGCTTTCTTCATGACTTATACAGGTTCCTCAGACTATGAGATTATGCAACTCCCGAATACCGGAGGAACACTTTGTGTGCTACCAAACTTCACAACGTAAATGGGTGATTATAAAGGTGCCATACAGGTGTCTCGGAAGGTGTATGTTGGGTTGGCATAGATCAAGATTAGGATTTGTCACTCCGTGTTTCGGAGAGGTATCTCTAGGCCCTCTTAGTAATACTCATCACTATAAGCGTTGCAAGCATTGTGACTAATGAGTTAGTTGCAGGATGAAGTATTACAGAATGAGTGAAGAGACTTTCCGGTAACGAGAACTAGGTATTAAGATACCGACGATCGAATCTCGGGCAAGTAACATACCAATGACAAAGGGAACAACGTATGTTGTTATGCGGTTTGACCGATAAAGATCTTCATAGAATATGTAGGAACCAATATGAGCATCCAGATTCCGCTATTGGTTATTGACCGGAGACATGTCTTAGTCATGTCTACATAGTTATCGAACCCGTAGGGTCCGCACGCTTAAACGTTCGATGACGATTGGTATTATGAGTTTAGGTGATATGATGTACCGAAGATTG
The DNA here is from genome assembly GCF_018294505.1 of Triticum aestivum. Taxonomy (NCBI): domain Eukaryota; kingdom Viridiplantae; phylum Streptophyta; class Magnoliopsida; order Poales; family Poaceae; genus Triticum; species Triticum aestivum. The sequence continues at coordinate 251,687,953 of NC_057798.1, forward strand.
TTTGGAGTCCCAGATGTGATCATTGACATGACTAGAAGTCTCGAAATGGTCAAGACATAAAGATTGATATATTGGACGACTATATTCGGACGCCGGAAGTGTTCCGAAGAAGTTTCAGATAAAATCAGAGTGTCGGAGGGTTACCGGAACCTCCCGAGGAACTAATGGGCCTCGATGGGCCCTAGTGGAGAGAGAGAGAGGGCCGGCCAGGGCAGGCCACGCGCCCCCTCCCTCTGAGTCCGAATAGGACAAGGAATGGGGGGGCGCCCCCCTTGCCTTCCCTCTCTCCCTCTCCTTCCTTTCCCCTCGCTTCCCCAAGTTGGAAACCTACTAGGAATAGGATTCCTAGTAGGAATCCTACTTGGGGTGCGCCCTATAGGGGCTGGCCGGCCTCCCCCTTTTCTCCTTTATATACGGGGGCAGGGGGCACCCTAGAACACACAAGTTGACAATTGTTTTCACTGTGTGTGGTGCCCCCTCCAAAGTTACACACCTTGGTCATATCATCGTAGTGCTTAGGCGAAGCCCTGCGCCGGTAACTTCATCATCACCGTCACCACGCTATCGTGCTGACGAAACTCTCCCTTGGCCTTAACTAGATCAAGAGTATGAGAGATGCCTCCGAGTTGAATGTGTGCTGAACGCGGAGGTGCCGTACGTTCGGTGCTTGGATCGGTTGGACCACGAAGACGTTCGACTACATCAACCACATTTACTAAATGCTTCCATTTTCGGTCTACGAGGGTACGTGGACACACTCTCCCCGCTCATTGCTATGCATCACATAGATAGATCTTGCGTGATCGTAGGAAATCTTTTGAAATTACTGCATTCCCCAACAATAAGATGACCCCTTACTAAATTTCAAGGTATAAGTGTTCTCCCTGATCATGCATCGTTGCTACAGTTCTTCGTGCTGAGACACCACGCGATGATCGGGTGTGATAAGCTATACGTTCACATATAATGGGTGCAAGCCAGTTTTGCACATGCAGAATACTTGGGTTAAACTTGACGAGCCTAGCATATGCAGATATGGCCTCGGAACACTGGAGACCGAAAGGTTGAGCGTGAATCATATAGTAGATATGATCAACAGAGAGATGTCCACCATTGAAAACTACTCTATCTCACATGATGATCAGACATGGTTTAGTTGATATGGATCACGTGATCATTTAGATGACTAGAGGGATGTCTATCTAAGTGGGAGTTCTTAACTAATATGATTAATTGAAGTTTAATTTATCATGAACTTAGTCCTGATAGTATTTTGCAAATTATGTTGTAGATCAATAGCTCACGTTGTAGCTTCCCTATGTTTTTATATGTTACTAGAGAAAACTAAGTTGAAAGATGATAGTAGCAATGATGCGGACTGGGTCCGTAATCCGAGGTTTATCCTCATTGCTGCATAGAAGAATTATGTCATTGATGCACCGCTAGGTGACAGACCTATTGTAGGAGCAGATGTAGACGTTATGAACGTTTGGCTTGCTCAATATGATGACTACTTGATAGTTTAGTGCACCATGCTTTACGGCTTAGAACCGGGACTTCAAAAATGTTTTTGAAATGTCAAAGAGCATATGAGATGTTCCAAGAGCTGAAATTGGTATTTTAGACTCATGCCCGTGTCAAGAGGTATGAGACCTCTGACAAGTACTTTGCCTAAAAGATGGAGGAGAATTGCTCAACTAGTGAGCATGTGCTCAGAATGTCTGGGTACTACAATCACTTGAATCAAGTGGGAGTTAATCTTCCAGATAAGATAGTGATTGACAGAGTTCTCTATTCACCATCACCAAGTTAATCGAACTTCGTGATGAACTATAGTATACAAGAGATGACGAAAAACGATTCTTGAGCTCTTCGTGATACTGAATTCGACGAAGGTAGAAATCAAGAAAGAGCATCAAGTGTTGATGATTAAACAAGACCACTAGTTTCAAGAAAAGGGCAAAGGGAAGAAAGGGAACTTCAAATAGAATGGCAAGCAAGTTGTCACTCCCGTGAAGAAGCCCAGAGCTAGACCTAAGCCTAAAACTGATTGCTTCTACTGCAAAGGAAATGGTCACCAGAAGCGGAACTAACCAAATTATTTGGTGGAAAAGAGGGATGGCAAAGTGAACAAAGGTATATTTGATATAGAGGTTATTGATGTGTACCTTTCTAGTGTTCATAGTAGCCCCTGAGTATTCGATACTTGTTCGGTTGCTAAGATTAGTAACTCGAAACAGGAATTACAGAATAAATAGAGACTAGTTAAGAATGAAGTGACAATGTATGTTGGAAGTGGTTCCAAGATTGATATGATCATCATCGCACACTCCTTATACTTTCGAGATTAGTGTTGAACCTAAATAAATGTTATTTGGTGTTTGCGTTGAGCATGAATATGATTAGATCATGTTAATTGCAATACGGTTATTCATTTAAGACAGAGAATAATTGTTATTCTGTTTATAGGAATAAAACCTTCTATGGTCATAAACCCAATGTTGATGGTTTATTGAATCTCGATCGTGGTAATACACATATTCATAGTATTGATGCCAAAAGATGCAAAGTTGATAATGATAGTGCAACTTAGTTGTGGCACTGTCGTTTGGGTCATATCGGTGTAAAGCACATGAAGAAACTCCATAAAGATGGACTTTTGGAATCACTTGATTATGAATCATTTGATGCTTGCGAACCGTACCTTATGGGCAAGATGACTAAAACTCCGTTCTCCGGAACAATGGAACGAGCTAGTGACTTATTGGATATAATACATACCAATGTATGCGGTCCAATGAGTATTGATGCTCGTGGCGGTATCATTATTTTTTCACAGATGATTTGAGAAGATATGGGTATATCTACTTAATGAAACACAAGTCTGGAACAGCTTAAAAGTTCAAAGAATTTCAGAGTGAAGTGGAGAATCATCGTAACAAGAAAATAAAGTTTCTACGATCTGATCGTGGAGGAGAATATTTGAGTTACGAGTCTGGCCTTCATTTAAAACAATGTGGAATAGTTTCACAACTCACGCCACCTGGAACACCATAGCGTAATGGCATGTTCGAATGTCGTAACTGCACTTTATTGGATATTGTGTGACTATGATGTCTCTTACCGATTTGCCACTATCGTTTTGGGGTTATGCATTAGAGACAGCTGCATTCACGTTAAACAGGGCACCATCAAAAATCCATTGAGACGACGCCTTATGAACTGTGGTTTGGCAAGAAACCAAAATTGTCGTTTCTTAAAGTTTGCAGTTGCGATGCTTATGTGAAAAAGCTTCAACCTGATAAGCTCAAACCAAATCGGAGAAGTGCATCTTCATAAGATACCCAAAGGAAATTGTTGGGTACATGTTCTATCACAGATCCGAAGGCAAGATATTCGTTGCTAAGAATGGATCCTTTCTAGAGAAGGAGTTTCTCTCTAAAGAAGTGAGTGGGAGGAAAGTAGAGCTTGATGCGGTAATTGTATCTTCTCCCGAATTGGAAAGTAGTTCATCACAGAAATCAGTTCTAGTGATTCCTATACTAATTAGTGAGGAAGCTAATGATGATGATCATGAAACTTCAGATCAAGTTACTACCAAACCTCGTAGGTCAACCAGAGTACGATCTGCACCAGATTAGTACGGTAATCCTATTCTGGAAGTCATGTTACTAGACCATGATGAACCTACGAACTATGAGGAAGCGATGATGAGCCCAGATTTCATGAAATGGCTTTGAGGCCATGAAATCTGAGATGGGATCCATGTATGAGGACAATATTGGGACCTACAGTAGGGTGCGTCGACTGCAAATTAAAATTTCCTACACGCTGAACAACCAGGAACATGCTATGGGAGATGGATCATAGATTGTTACCACTAGACGCGTATTGTCGTGCAGCGGAAGTAGAGTTGAGGCAGCGCGTTCCCGGAGTCGTATCCTCCTTGCCGGTCTCCCACGTAGCCGATCGGATCCTACAAACAAGTTCGCCAGAGCGGCGCAAGTGCACCACCTCTAACGGTATCCGCACGTGTAGGAGGAATGTCGTGCGGCGGATTGCTAGGTCCGATCACACAACAGGCGGCGAGTGGAGGTGGCTAGTTGCAACACATGCAAAGCCCTAACGGCGGCACCGAAGCGATCAATTGAATAAGTGTGCCGCACCTCCACTATTTATAGGCGTCCGTTGCGGGCTCAACACTTGGGCCTCGCACGGACCCTAAAACCCACAAGTTTACTCGGCCACATTCCGAATACATCTCGGATCACATCCGACCAGTGTCCTTGGATCCGACCTTGTGGGTTCCTTCCCTTAAGCGCACGACCCCTTAGGTTCAAGTCGGCTTGGTCGCAGTTTGGATCATCTCTGAACTGCACAGTTGGTAGCGGCCTCTAGCAAGGCATGCCGAACACCAAGCAGACTATGAAACTGGTTAGGCGAACCTGTACAACATGTCACACTTCTGTTCCCTTTGCCACACGATATATGTTGTTAGGCTCAAGGCGAGATTGTCATCCTTGTGCTAGCCCGACCTTTTTATCGTTCCAGTGATGCCGACCACTATTCGGTTTATCTCATAATCCTTGTTGCATGGCCATGCTTATCCTGGTTGGATCACACGAGGGCCCCAGAGTATATCTCTCCTGATCGGAGGGGCAAATCCCATCTTGCTCGACCAAGTCTCGTAGCATGGGTCTGGACAAGCATGAAACCTACCTGTGTAACTACCCAGTTACGGAGTAGCATTTGGTCGGCCCAAAGCAGGTCTGTCACCATCCCGAGTACATGCGCCAGCTCAGGTCTTAGGACATAGAACGTATGTTGTACTAGAGACTCACAGATGACATATCGCTGTGTCTCATAGTTGGGTCTGTCCGACTCGGACCTTATCTCGAGTCGGATCCAACTACGTCGAATCCGACCAAACCATGCTCCATGGCTAGTGAGACCAAGCCATCGACCGTGTCATATGCTAGTCTAATCGGCTGCGCGTCCACACAGCCCTTTCGACTAGGGACCTTTTAGGACAGTCATCATACAATGCATAGTCCCACAAACAAGTCATGTACTTGCTGATACACATCATTGATAATGTCCAAGGACTATCTTTATTCATAAACACATAGGAAATATCATCATACATGATTGCCTCTAGGGCATATCTCCAACAGTCTCCCACTTGCACTAGAGTCAATCAAATAGACATTGAATGCCCATAGCTCTAACGTGCCCCTCATGCTTGGGTTGTGGAAGCTGCTTAGCCAATGGATCTGCAACATTTGCATCTGTGTGAATTTTGCATAAGTCTACATCACCATTCTTTATGATCTTTCGTATCAGGTGATATTTCCGATCTATGTGTCTCACCTTGTGGTGATTCCTTGGCTCCTTGGCTTGTGTGATGGCACCAGAATTATCATAATAAAGGTCCAACGGTTTTACCGAGGCTGGGAATATACCAAGATCATCCAGAAAATGCTGGATCCAAACACCTTCCTTTGCAGCTTCACAAGCCGCAATGTATTCGGCTTCTGTGGTAGAATCGGCAACCGTATCTTGCTTGGAACTCATCCAGCTCACTGCTCCTCCATTCATGACGTACACGAATCCGAACTGTGATCGACAATCATCTCTGTCGGTTTGAAAACTAGCATCGGCGTAACCCCTTATGACGAGCTGTTCCTCACCTCCATAAACTAGGAACATCTCTTTAGTCCTTTTCAGGTACTTCAAAATAGTCTTTACCACTGCCCAGTGACTCTCACCGGGGTTTGCCTGGTACCTTCTTGTTAGGCTTATTGCAAAAGCAACATCAGGCCTTGTATATATCATGGCATACATGATGGATCCGATTGCCGAGGCATACGGAATCCTACTCATCCTATTTCGCTCATCAGATGTTGAAGGACTCTGAGTCTCGCTTAGCCTTATACCTTGTGAGAGTGGCAAGAACCCTTTCTTAGCCTCACTCATGTTGAACCGCTTCAACACTTTATCTATGTATGTGCTCTGGCTTAAGCCGAGTAGCCTCCTCGATCTATCTCTATAGATCTTAATGCCTAAAATATAGACTACCTCACCAAGGTCCTTCATCAAAAACTTGCCATTCAATGACTCCTTGACCGAGTTCAGCATCGAAACATCATTTCCGATCAGTAGTATGTCATCCACATACAAGATCAAAAACACTATCAAGCTCCCACTTAACTTCTTGTATAAACAAGCGTCCTCTTCGCTTTTGATGAAACCGATACCGGTGATGACCTCATCAAAACGAATGTTTTAACTCCGATATGCTTGCCTCAACCCATAAATGGATCTCTTGAGCTTGCATACCTTACTAGCGCTAGTCGGATCAACAAAACCCTCGAGTTGTATCATATACACGTCCTCGGTTAAATTTCCATGAAGGAAAGCCGTCTTGACATCCATCTGCCATATCTCGTAATCAAAATATGCAGCTATAGCTAGTACGATCCTCACCGACTTCAGCATCGCTACCGGCAAGTAAGTCTCGTCGTAGTCAATTCCTTGAACTTGTCCATAACCCTTAGCGACAAGCCGAGCTTTGTGGATCTGAACATTTCCATCCACATCGGTTTTCTTCTTAAAGACCCATTTGCAACCAATGGCAGTTACGCCAGGTGGCGGATCAACCAAGTCCCAGACGTGATTCTCATCCATCGACTTTAACTCAGATTTCATGGCCTCCATCCATGCTTCGGAATCTAGGCTCACCATCGCTTCCGCATATGTGGCCGGCTCATTGCTTTCAAGCAACAATACATCATGCACTTTGCACAATCTTTCCGACCTCCGTGGTTCCGGTGCCGCTTCCACTACGGGTTCCCTGACTGACTCCGGTATGATCTCATCACCAGCCGAGCCGTCCCCGAGTGGTCCTCAAGTTTCTTTGAGTCGGACCGTCCTCCCACTGGCCTCCCGACTGAGAAACTCTTTCTCAAGGAAAACCCCATTCCGAGCAACAAACACTTTGTTCTCTTCCCGATTGTAGAAGCTATATCCCAAGGTTTCCCTCAGATATCCCATGAATACGCATTTATTCGACTTGGGTGTAAGCTTGTCTGACATAAGTCGCTTGACAAATGCTTCACAACCCCAAATCTTTAGAAAAGACAAACTGGGACTCTTCCCGGTCCACATCTCATGTGGTGTCTTGTCTACGGATTTTGATGGTACCCTGTTAAGTGTGAAAGCTGCAGTTTCTAGAGTGTATCCCCAGAATGACAAGGGTAAATCCGATTTGCTCATCATAGACCGGACCATGTCCAACAAGGTCCTATTCCTCTGTTCTGACACGCCGTTTCTCTATGGCGTACCTGGAGGTGTGAGCTGAGGTACTATACCTCGGCTTTTCAGATGTTCATCAAACTCCTGGCTCATGTACTCACCTCCATGATCAGATCACAGAAGCTTTATAGTATTGCCGAGTTGATTCTCAACCTCGTTCTGAAACTCTTTGAACTTTTCAAAAGTTTCCGACTTGTGCCTCATCAAATAGATATATCCATATCTACTCAAGTCATCGGTAAAAGTCACGAAGTACTAATAACCGCCTCTGGCAGTTGTGCTCGTTGGACCACACACATCACTATGTATAAGTTCCAACAGCTCGGACGCCCTCTCACAACTCTTTGCGAAAGGAGACTTAGTCATCTTGCCGAGCAAGCATGATTCACATGTCTCGAACGACCCGAAGTCGGACGAAGTCAGGAGCCCATCATCATGGAGCTTCTTCATGTGTTTCAGACTAATGTGTCCAAGCCAGCAATGCCAGAAGTATGTCGGATTTATCTCATTAGGCTTATGCCTCTTGACATTCATATTATAGACAGGTTCCATTTCCAGATTCAAAATGAATAGTCCATCTACAATGGGTGCATAGCCATGGAACATACCATTCAAAAATATCGAACAACCATTGTCTTTTAAATTGAATTCATAACCTTGACTCGTCAAACATGAGGCAGAAATAATGTTCCGACTAAGTGCATGAATGTAATAACAATTATTCAATTCCATAATGAATCCGGAAGGAAGCTGGAGCTGCATCGTGCCGACCTCCAACGCTGCAACTCTTGCTTTGTTGTCGACCTTGATGTCAATCTCCCCTTGTGCCACACGCCTAGTTCTTACCAGCCCCTGCATCGAGTTGCAAATATGAACAACCGATCCGGTATCAAATACCAAAGAGCTACTAGGTATGTCAGCAAGGTAAATGTTTATAACATATGCAACAAGTGTACCTTTGCCTGAAGAAGCATTTTCGGCCTTCTTGCCATGCTCTGCAAGCCACTTGCTACAGTTCCTCTTCCAGTGACCAGTTTCCTTGCAATGATAGCAAATGGTCTTCGAGTCCGGTCTAGACTTCGGTGCAGCGGCTGAGGTTACCGTCTCTGTGCCCTTTGCCTTAGCCTTTTTCTTGGACCAACTTTCTTGAATTTAGTCGATTTCTGCACCATCAACACTTGATGTGTGCCTTTCTTAATATCCTGCTCTACCACTTTGAGCATCCCATGCAATTCAGTGAGCTTCTTATCCATGCCATGCATATGATATTTTGAGATGAATGTCCCATAGCTGGGCGGAAGAGAACCCAGAACTGCATCTATAGTGCTCATCTAAGAGCGGGAAGCCCAACCGATCCAAAGCTTGCACATATCCGATCATCTTGATCACATGTGGGCTCAGTGGATCACCTTCCTTCAGCTTGCAATCCATCAAGGATCGCCAAACGTTGAACCTTTCGGTCCTAGCCTGTGTCTGAAACATGCTCTTGAGACTCTCGATCATATCGTAAGCCTCAACATTTTCGAAATGCTGTTGCAAATTGGGCTCCATACAAGCCAGCATCAGACAACTGATCTCCGTTGATTCATCAATGAGTTTCTGGTAGGCATTCTTAGTTGTGGTATTAGCATTATTGGTATGTTCCTCTAGAAGTGGATCCTCTAGAACATGTTCCTTTTTATCGTGCTTGAGAACAATTCTCAGATTTCTATACCAGGTGGTAAAGTTTGTTCCATTCAGTTTATCCTTTTCTAGAATTGATTTCAATGCAAACTTGGGTTGAGCAGGTGGTGCCATTGATCTATAACAGAAAATATGCAATCACTAAGCAATGTGTTTATGTAGAGTACTTCTAGCCTAAACAGAAATACTCCCACTGAAGTCAGCATCCCTCTGCAGACTCTCAGTGATTCAGGATCCGACTAGCGCATGCGACTAGTGAGCTTTAGCATCACTGCTAGACAACATGCCTATCCGATAAGCAACTCCTTGCTAATCGTATCTCTATACAACTCATGTCGGTAGGGAAGGTATCTCATACCCCGGCCCCCAACCTTCTTTGCCACAAGGCCCAAAACCGTTTTGATAGCCTTGTCAAGTTAACCTGATGAAGTGCATGTCCATGTCTGACACAAACCCTTCAGTTTAAGGACACCTAGCAGCACCCCAATTTTATGAGCCCACTACTAGACGTACTTGACGTGCGAAGGTGCAACATCGGGGATGGCAATTCGCTTGATATTCATGAGGGATCTTTCTACCATTCTAACATGCATAGAAAACAAGAAGCATAACAATCACAAATAAATACATATTGTGAAATAGTATGGCTCCTTCATGGATGTTCTTCCAGGTCGGCCCCGACTCCGATGACCATCTAGGAACTCCATATTGTTTGTCACTACTACGTCTTGAGCTTGCGTTGGTTTTCCTTGAAGAGGAAAGGGTGATGCAGCACAGTAGTGTAAGTATTTCCCTCAGTTTTTGAGAACCAAGGTATCAATCCAGTAGGAGGCTTCTCAACAAGTCCCATGAACCTACACAAACAAACAAAGAACTCGCAAACAACGCAATAAAGGGGTTGTCAATCCCTTCACGGCCACTTGCAAAAGTGAGATCTGATAGAGATAGTATGATAAGATAAATATATTTTTGGTATTTTATAATATAGATGCAGAAAATAAAGATGCAAATAAAAGTAGATTGGAAGCAAATATGATAAGAGATAGACCCGGGGGCCATAGGTTTCACTAGAGGCTTCTCTCGAGAGCATAAGTATTACGGTGGGTGAACAAATTACTGTCAAGCAATTGATAGAAAAGCGAATAATTATGATGTTATCTAGGCATGATCATGTATATAGGCATCACGTCTGCAACAAATAGACCGACTCCTGCCTGCATCTACTACTATTACTCCACACATCGACCGCTATCCAGCATGCATCTAGAGTATTAAGTTCATAAGAACAAAGTAATGCATTAACAAGATGACATGATGTAGAGGGATAAACTCAAGCAATATGATATAAACCCCATCTTTTTATCCTCGATGGCAACAATACAATACGTGTCTTGCAACCCTTTCTGTCACTGGGTAAGAACACCGCAAGATTGAACCCAAAGCTAAGCACTTCTCCCATGGCAAGAAAGATCAATCTAGTAGGCCAAACCAAACCGATAATTCGAAGAGACTTGCAAAGATAACTCAATCATACATAAAAGAATTCAGAGAAGATTCAAATATTATTCATAGATAAACATGATCATAAACCCACAATTCATCGGATCTTGACAAACACACCGCAAAAAGAGATTACATCAAATAGATCTCCACAAGAGAGGGGGAGAACATTGTATTGAGATCCAAAAAGAGAGAAGAAGCGATCTAGCTAATAACTATGGACCCGTAGGTCTGTGGTAAACTACTCACAACTCATCAGAAGGGCTATGGTGTTGATGTAGAAGCCCTCTATGGTCGATTCCCCCTCCGGCAGAGTGCCGGCGAAGGCTCCAAGATGGGATCTCGCGGATACAGAAGGTTACGGCGGTGGAAATTGTGTTTCAGGTGCTCCCTGGATGTTTTCGGGGTACGTAGGTTTATATAGGAGGAAGAAGTACGTCGGTGGATGCCCGAGGGGCCCACGAGACAGGGGGGCGCGCCCTATAGGGGGAGGTGCCCTCCTATCTCGTGGTGGCTTCGGCTGCTTCTTGACTTGCACTCCAAGTCCTCTGGATCACGTTAGTTCCAAAAATCACGCTCCCGAAGGTTTCATTCCGTTTGGACTCCGTTTGATATTCCTTTTCTTTGAAATACTGAAATAGGCAAAAAAACAGGAATACGGGTCGGGCCTCCGGTTAGTAGGTTAGTCCCAAAAATGATATAAATATATAAAATAAAGCCCATAAACATCCAAAAGGGGTAATATAATAGCATGGAACAATCAAAAATTATAGATACGTTAGAGACGTATCAAGCATCCCCAAGCATAATTCCTGCTCGTCCTCAAGTGGGTAAATGATAAAAAGAGAATTTCTGATGTGGAATGCTACCTAGCATAATTCTCAATGTAGTTTTCTTTATTGTGGCATGAATGTTCAGATCCAAATGATTCAAAATAAAATTTCATATTGATAAAAGAAATAGTAACACTTCAAGCATACTAATCAAAGCAATCATGTCTTCTCAAAATAACATGGCAAAAGAAAGTTCATCCCTACAAAATCATATAGTTAGGCTATGCTTCATTTTCGTCACACGAAGACGTTCCCAACTTCTATACCCCCGATGAAAAGCCAAGCAATTGTTTCATACTTAAATAATCTCAAACTTTTTCAACCTTCACGCAATACATGAGCGTGAGCCATATATATAGCACTATGGGTGGAATAGAAATATGATGATGGGGATTGTGTGGAGAAGACAAAAAAGGAGAAAGTCTCAAATTGACGAGGATAATCAACGGGCTATGGAGATGCCCATCAATTGAAGTCAACATGAGGAGTAGGGATTGCCATGCAACGGATGCACTAGAGCTATAAATGAATGCTCAACAAAAGAAAACTAGTGGATGTGCATCCAACTTGCTTGCTCATGAAGACCTAGGGCATTTGAGGAAGCCCATCGTAGGAATATACAAGCCAAGTTCTATAATGAAAAATTCCCACTAGTATGAAAAAGACAACTTATGAGACTCACTATATAAAAAACATGGTGCTACTTTGAAGCACAAAATATGAGACTCGCTACATGAAGAACAGGGTGCTACTTTGAAGCACAAGTGTGGAAAAAGAGATAGTAACATTGCCCGTTTATTTATTTTCTTTTTTTGGGCCTTTTTTTTCTTTTGGCCTTTCTTCTTTTTTTATTTTTTTTTCTTTGGGCAATGCTCTAATAATGATGATCATCACACTTCTATTGATTACAACACATGAATTACAACTCAAAACTAGAACAAGATATGACTCTACATGATCACGGGAACTTGATGATGAAGAACAAGATATGACTCTAATGTAGTTCAAGTCTCTAATAATGATGCATGGTGGCTTTGCCACAAATACGATGTCAACTACATGATCATGCAATGGCAATATGACAAAAGCAATGTATGTCATGATGATGATAAACGGAATGGTGGAAAGTTGCATGGCAATATATCTCGGAATGGCCATGGAAATGCCATAATAGGTAGGTATGGTGGCTTTTTTGAGGAAGATATAAGGAGGTTTATGTGTGATAGAGCGTATCGTATCACGGGGTTTGGATGCACCGGCTAAGTTTGCACCAACTCTCAAGGTGAGAAAGGGCAATGCACAGTACCGAAGAGGCTAGCAATGGTGGAAAGGTAAAAGTGTGTATAATCCGTGGACTCAACATTAGTCAAAAGAACTCATATACTTATTGCAAAAATTTAGAAGTCGTCAAAAATCCAGCACTACGCGCATGCTCCTAGGGGGATAGATTGGTAGGGAAATACCATCGCTCATCCCCGACCGCCACTCATAAGGATGCACAAGCCAGGTACACTTCATGTTTCAAATTTGTTACACAACTTTAACCATACGTGCATGCTATGGGACTTGCTAACTTCAACACAAGCATTCTTTAAATTCATAATCACCCAACTAGCATGAGTTTAATATCACTACGTCCATATCTCAAAATAATTATCAAGTATCAAATTGATCATAGCATCCAATTCACTTACTATGATAGTTTTTATTATACCCAACTTGGATGCCTACCATTCTAGGACCAATTTATAACCATAGCAAATACCATGCTGTTCTAAAAGACTCTCAAAAAGATATAAGTGAAGCATGAGATACTAGCAATTTCTACAAAATAATTCACCACCGTGCTCTAAAAGGTATAAGTGAAGCACTAGAGCAAAAACTATCAAGCTCAAAAAGATATAAGTGAAGCGCATAGAGTATTCTAGCAAATTCTAAGCAAATAGGCTTCTCCCAAAAGGTGTGTACAGCAAGGATGTTTGTGGTAAACTAAAAAGCAAAGACTAATATAATACACGACGCTCCAAGCAAAACACATATCATGTGGCGAATAAAAATATAGCTCCAAGTAAAGTTACCAATGAACGAAGACGAAAGAGGGGATGCCTTCCTGGGGCATCCCCAAGCTTAGGCTTTTGGCTATCCTTGAATATCTTGGGGTGACTTGGGCATCCCCAAGCTTAAGCTCTTGCCACTCCTTATTCCATAGTCCATAAAAGCTTTACCCAAAACTTGAAAACTTCACAACACAAAACTCAACAGGAAATCTTATAAGCTCCGTTAGTGAAAGAAAACAAAAACACCACATAAGGTACTGTAATGAACTCATTCTTTATTTATTTTGGTGTTAAACCTACTGTATTCCAACTTCTCTATGGTTTATAAACTATTTTACTAGTCATAGATGCATCAAAATAAACAAACAACACACGAAAAACAGAATCTGTCAAAAACAGAACAGTCTGTAGCAATCTGTAACTAACGCAAACTTATGAAACTTTAAAAATCCTACAAAAATAGTACGTACTGGAAAATTTGTTTATTGATCAGCATCAAAAATAAACAATGCAAAATCACGTTTCTGTGATTTATTGAATTTTTTCTCGTGAGCGCAAAGTTTCTGTTTTTCAGCAGAATCAAATCAACTCATATCATAGTTTATCCTATAGGTTCTACTTGGCACAAACACTAAATAAAACAAGAAAACACATCTAAACATAAAGTAGAAACAAAAATTAACACTAAACAGGAACAAAAACAAAGAACATAAAGAAAACTGGGTTGCCTCCCAACTAGCGCTATCGTTTAACGCCCCTAGCTAGGCATTGAGATTTCAATGATGCTCACATGATAAACAAGAATTGAAGCATAAAGAGAGCATCATAAAACACATGTCAAACACATCTAAGTCTAACATACTTCCTATGCATAGGCATATTATAAGCAAACAAATTTTCAAGGCAAGCAAACACTAGCATATGCAAGGAAGAAGAAAGAGACGATAGCAATCTCAACATGAAGAGAGGTAATTTAGTAACATGAAAAATTTTACAACCATATTTTCCTCTCTCATAATAATTACATGTGGGATCATAAGAAAATTCAACAAAATAGATATCACATAACATATTCTCAACACGATCCACATGCATGCAAAGTTGACACTCTTCCAAAATAGTGGGATTAACATTAACTAAAGTCATGACCTCTCCAAGCCCACTTTTATGAAAAATATCATAAGATTGAACATACTCCAAATATGTGGGATCTAAAGTTGACACTCTTCCAAACCCACTTTCAATATTATTGCAAACGCTATTATCAATCTCAGATTCATCATGGGGGTTAAATAAATTTTCGAAATCAAAAGAAGAATCACCCCAATCATGATCATTGCAACAAGTAGTAGACATAGCAAAACTAGCATCCCCAAGCTTAGGGTTTTGCATATTATTAGCACAATTGACATCAAGAGAATTTATAGTAACATCATTGCAATCATGCTTTTCATTGAAGGAACTACTAAGTATGGGTGCAATAGCAACGATCCCATGTTTAACATAAGGAACTATAGCAAATTCGTCTTCATAAATATTGGCATCATGGCCACAAGAATAGCAAGCATCATGTTCGTCAAGGGATATTTCAACCAAATCATCGGAATCATCATAATCTATAGATTCATGCATATCATTATTTTCTTCCAAAGCAATGTTCATTCTTTCAATAAATTCTTGGACATGGACATTATGAGCAAAGTTTTCATTACAATACTTAAGTATGACGCAATTTTTGGACTTGTTAAGAGTAAAATCATACTTTTCAATCAAAGAAGCAACTTCACGAGCACCCTTAAAAATGACAAATTCTTCAATTTGTTCGATATCATAGTAACTATAAACACCCTTTGCATAAGAAGATAAGATTTCATTATCATTGAACTCACATAGGTAGGGAAGGTGTTTTTAGGGTTCTTAGAGCAACAAGTAAAATCACAAATTTCACAAAGATTCCAAGCATAGCATAGCAAACTGTTTATATGAAACCATAAGACCTTCCCTTTTTCAGACAAACGATGACGCACAAAATGAGCATGCTCATCTAAAGATTTCCCATCAACTAGGCTAGTTTGGGTTCCAGCACGAGCGCATAAGGATCGAAGATGATCCAAGTAGAACACTTTAAGTGGATCCATATCAATAGATCTTTAGCGAGCAAAGATGCAAGCACATAGAAGGCATATGGAGACACGAGCAAACAAAAATACAAGCAAAAGAGAGGAGATTGGGAAAGAGAGGGCGAATAAAATGGCAAGGGTGAAGTGGGGAGAGGAAAACGAGAGGCAAATAGCAAATAATGTAAATGCGAGGCAGATGAGTTTGTGATGGGTACTTGGTATGTCTTGACTTGAGCGAAGACCTCCCCGGCAACGGCGCCAGATATCCTTCTTCCTACGTCTTGAGCTTGCGTTGGTTTTCCTTGAAGAAGAAAGGGTGATGCAGCACAGTAGCGTAAGTATTTCCCTCAGTTTTTGAGAACCAAGGTATCAATCCAGTAGGAGGCTTCTCAACAAGTCCCACGAACCTACACAAACAAACAAAGAACTCGCAACCAACACAATAAAGGGGTTGTCAATCCCTTCACGGCCACTTGCAAAAGTGAGATCTGATAGAGATAGTATGATAAGATAAATATATTTTTGGTATTTTATAATATAGATGCAGAAAATAAAGATGCAAATAAAAGTAGATTGGAAGCAAATATGATAAGATATAGACCCGGGGGCCATAGGTTTCACTAGAGGCTTCTCTCGAGAGCATAAGTATTACGGTGGGTGAACAAATTACTGTCAAGCAATTGATAGAAAAGCGAATAATTATGACGTTATCTAGGCATGATCATGTATATAGGCATCACGTCCGCAACAAGTAGACCGACTCCTGCCTGCATCTATTACTATTACTCCACACATCAACCGCTATCCAGCATGCATCTAGAGTATTAAGTTCATAAGAACAGAGTAACGCATTAAGCAAGATGACATGATGTAGAGGGATAAACTCAAGCAATATGATATAAACCCCATCTTTTTATCCTCGATGGCAACAATACAATACGTGTCTTGCAACCCTTTCTGTCACTGGGTAAGAACACCGCAAGATTGAACCCAAAGCTAAGCACTTCTCCCATGGCAAGAAAGATCAATCTAGTAGGCCAAACCAAACCGATAATTCGAAGAGACTTGCAAAGATAACTCAATCATACATAAAAGAATTCAGAGAAGATTCAAATATTATTCATAGATAAACATGATCATAAACCCACAATTCATCGGATCTTGACAAACACACCACAAAAAGAGATTACATTAAATAGATCTCCACAAGAGAGGGGGAGAACATTGTATTGAGATCCAAAAAGAGAGAAGAGGCCATCTAGCTAATAACTATGGACCCGTAGGTCTATGGTAAACTACTCACAACTCATCGGAAGGGATATGGTGTTGATGTAGAAGCCCTCTATGGTCGATTCCCCCTCCGGCAGAGTGCCGGCGAAGGCTCCAAGATGGGATCTCGCAGATACAGAAGGTTACGGCGGTGGAAATTGTGTTTCAGGTGCTCCCTGGATGTTTTCGGGGTACGTAGGTTTATATGGGAGGAAGAAGTACGTCGGTGGACGCCCGAGGGGCCCACGAGACAGGGGGCGCGCCCTATAGGGGGAGGCGCCCTCCTATCTCGTGGAGGCTTCGGCTGCTTCTTGACTTGCACTCCAAGTCCTCTGGATCACGTTAGTTCCAAAAATCACACTCCCGAAGGTTTCATTCCGTTTGGACTCCATTTGATATTCCTTTTCTTCGAAATACTGAAATAGGCAAAAAAAAACAGCAATACGGGCTGGTCCTCTGGTTAGTAGGTTAGTCCCAAAAATGATATAAATATGTAAAATGAAGCCCATAAACATCCAAAAGGGGTAATATAATAGCATGGAACAATCAAAAATTATAGTCACGCCAGGACACCAAGCCACCAACCTGATCTCTATAATCCAACTACTACAACTAGTAATGAATTTTACATAGAGTCACAAGTCGACACGTAGTTCGTTATACAATATAATGACAACACTTTGGCTCATGCCGGCTGACAAACATGACACGCATGCCATGTATAGATTACACACATGCATCACATATACATGAGCCATACTATTCACATCAAACCTGCAAAACAGAGTTACTCGCATTCTACCAATTTGAGTGATCGTGTACGAAATACAAGGCGCTACGCACACGGCGGTCCGATTTGGATTTATATTTCACTGTTAATCCCGATGGCGGATACCGACCGGTAGGGGTAGGTTGTGTCACGACCTCATCGACTCTGATCATCAGAAAACATAGCCTCATCGATCTCCATGTGCAGTTGATCTCATCAACCGTGCACACAGCTGATCTCATCAACGACAACAGATCTCATCTGCCGCCTCTACATATCTAATATGCATACTATCTGAATCCAAATCCTATTGTAGAGGCTCTGATACCACTGTTGGGATCTACGGTAGGGTGCATCGACTGCAAATTAAAATTTCCTACGTCCAGAACAACTAGGAACATGCTACGGGAGATGGATCATAGATCGTTACCACTAGACGCGCAATGTCATGCAGCGGAAGTAGAGTCAAGGCAGCGCGTTCCCGGAGTCGCCTCGCGTTCCCGGAGTCATCTTCTCCTTGCCGATCTCCCATGTATCCGATCGGATCCCACGAACAAGTTCGCCGAAGCGGCGCAAGTGCACCGCCTCTAACGGTATCCCCGCGTGCAGGAGGAACGTCGTGCGGCGGACTGCTAGGTCCGATTACACAATTTATAGGCGTGCAGTGGAGGTGGCTAGTTGCAACACATGCAAAGCTCTAACAACGGCACCGAAGCAATCAATCGAATAAGTGCGCCGCACCTCCACTATTTATAGGCGTCCGTCGCGGACTCAACACTTGGGCCTCGCACGGACCCTAAAGCCCACAAGTCTACTCGGCCACAATCCGAATACAACTCGGATCACATCCGACCAGTGTCCTCAGATCCGACCTCGTAGGTTCCTTCCCTTAAGCGCGCGACCCCTTAGGTTCAAGTCGGCTTGGTCGCAGTTCGCATCACCTCCGAACTGCACAGTTGGTAGCGGCCTCTAGCAAGGCATGCCGAACACCAAGCAGACTATGAAGCTGGTTAGGCGAACTTGTACAACATGTGACACTTCTGTTCCCTTTGCCACACGACATATGTTGTCGGGCTCAAGGCAAGATTGTCATCCTTGTGCTAGCCTGACCTCTTTCTCGTTCTAGTGATGCCGACCACTATCCGGATTATCTCATAATCCTTGTCGCATGGCCATGCTTATCCTAGTTGGATCTCACAAGGGGCCCAGAGTATATCTCTCCTAATCGGAGGGGCAAATCCCATCTTGCTCGACCATGTCTCATAGCATGGGTCTGGACAAGCCTGAAACCTACCTGTGTAACTACCCAGTTACGGAGTAGCGTTTGGTCGGCCCAAAGCAGGCTTGTCACCATCCCGAGTACATGCGCCAGCTCGGGTCTTAGGACATAGAACCTATGTTGTACTAGAGACTCACAGATGACATATCGCTGCGTCTCATAGTTGGGTCTGTCCGACTCGGACCTTATCTCGAGTCGGATCCGACTATGTCGAATCTGACCAGACCTTTCCAAGTCCATATTATCCAGTTAGCATCCAATGCTCCATGGCTAGTGAGACCAAGCCATCGACCATGTCATATGCTAGTCTAGTCAGCTGCACGTCCACACAGCCCTTTCGACTAGGGACCTTTTAGGACAGTCATCATACAATGCATAATCCCACAAACAAGTCACGTACTTGCTGATACACATCATTGATAATGTCCGAGGACTATATTTATTCATAAACACATAGGAAATATCATCATACATGATTGCCTCTAGGGCATATCTCCAACAAACAAAGTGTGGACTTTGGTGGACTTGCCCGATGATCGGCAAGCCATACTAAATAAATGGATCTTCAAGAGGAAGACGGACACTGATAGTAGTGTTACTATCTACAAAGGTCGTCTTGTCGCAAAAAGGTTTTTGACAAGTTCAAGTTATTGACTACAATGAGATTTTCTCAACTATAGCGATGCTTAAATCCGTCCGAATCATGTTAGCAGTTGCCATATTTTATGAAATATGGCAAATGGTTGTCAAAGCTACATTCCTTAAATGGATATTTCTTAAAGAAGAGTTGTATATGATGCAACCAGAAGCTTTTGTCGATCCTAAAGGTACTAACAAGGTGTGCAAGCTCCAGCGATCCATCTATGGACTGGTGCAAGCATCTTGGAGTTGGAATATACGCTTTGATGAGTTGATCAGAGCATATGGTTTTATACAGACTTTTGGAGAAGTCTGTATTTACAAGAAAGTGAGTGGGAGCTATGTAGCATTTCTAATATTATATGTGGATGACATATTGTTGATTGGAAATGATATAGAATTTCTGGATAGCATAAAGGGATACTTGAATAAGAGTTTTTCAATGAAATACCTCGGTGAAGCTGCTTAAATATTGGGTATCAAGATCTATAGAGATAGATCAAGACGCTTGATAAGATTTTCCAATGAGTAAATACCTTGACAAGTTTTTGAAAGAGTTCAAAATGGATCAGTCAAAGAAGGAGTTCTTGTCTGTATTACAAGGTGTAAAGTTGAGTAAGACTCAAAGCCCGACCACGTCAGAAGATAGAAAGAGAATGAAAGTCATTTCCTATCCACAGTCATAGGTTCTATAAAGTATGTTGTGCTGTGTACCAGGCCTATTGTGTACCTTGCCATGAGTTTGGCAAGGGGGTACAACAGTGATCTAAGAGTAGATCACTGGACAACGGTCAAAATTATCCTTAATGAGGACTAAGGAAATGTTTCTCGGTGATGGGGATGATAAAGAGTTCGTCGTAAAGAGTTATGTCGATGCAAGCTTTTACACCGATCCGGATGATTCTAAGTCTCAATGTGGATACATATTGAAAGTGGGAGCAACTA
The DNA here is from genome assembly GCF_018294505.1 of Triticum aestivum. Lineage (NCBI taxonomy): Eukaryota > Viridiplantae > Streptophyta > Magnoliopsida > Poales > Poaceae > Triticum > Triticum aestivum. The sequence goes on from NC_057798.1 coordinate 251,708,361, forward strand.
GCTAGAGTAGCTCTATGCAGAGCATTGTAGACATAGAATATTTGCAAAATACATATGGCTCTGAATGTGATAGACCCGTTGACTAAACTTCTCTCATAAGAAAAACATGATCACACATTAGTACTCTTTGGGTGTTAATCACATTGCGATGTGAACTAGACTATTGACTCTAGTAAACCCTTTGGGTGTTAGTCACATGGCGATGTGAACTAATCACATAAAGATGTGTACTATTGGTGTTAAATCACATGACGATGTGAACTAGATTACTGACTCTAGTGCAAGTGGGAGACTGAAGAAAATATGCCCTAGAGGCAATAATAAAGTTATTGTTTATTTCCTTATTTCATGATAAATGTTTATTATTCATGCTAGAATTGTATTAACCGAAAACTTCATACATGTGTGAATTCATAGACAAAACAAAATGTCCCTAGTATGCCTCTACTTGACTAGCTCGTTAATCAAAGATGGTTATGTTTCCTAACCATAGACATGTGTTGTCATTTGATAAACGAGATCACATCGTTAGGAGAATGATGTGATGGACATGACCCATCCGTTAGCTTAGCATTATGATCGTTACTGTTTCATTGCTACTGCTTTCTTCATGACTTATACATGTTCCTCAGACTATGAGATTATGCAACTCCCGAATACCGGAGGAACACCTTGTGTGCTATCAAACGTCACAACGTAAATGTGTGATTATAAAGATGCTCTACAGGTGTCTCCGAAGGTGTTTGTTGGGTTGGCATAGATCGAGATTAGGATTTGTCACTCAGTGTTTCGGAGAGGTATCTCTGGGCCCTCTCGGTAATGCTCATCACTATAACCCTTGCAAGCTATGTGACTAATGAGTTAGTTGTGAGATGAAGTATTACGGAACGAATAAAGAGACTTGCCGGTAATGAGATTGAACTAGGTATGATGATACTGACGATCGAATCTCGGGCAAGTAACATACCGATGACAAAGGGAACAACGTATGTTGTTATGCGGTTTGACCGATAAAGATCTTCGAAGAATATGTAGGAACCAATATGAGCATCCAGGTTCCGCTATTTGTTATTGATCAGAGATGTGTCTCGATCATGTCTACATAGTTCTCCAATCCGTAGGGTCCGCACGCTTAACGTTCGATGACGCTTTGTATTATGAGTTATGTGTTTTGATGACCGAAGTTTGTTTGGAGTCCTGGCTGAGATCACGGACATGACGAGGAGTCTCAAAATTGTTGATACATAAAGATCGATATATTGGAAGGCTATATTCGGAATTCAGAAAGGTTCCGAGTGATTCGGCTATTTTTCGGAGTACCGGGGAGTTACAGAAATTCACCGGGAGAAGTAATGGGCCTTATTGGGCCATACTGGGAAATAGAGGAGGCAGGCCAAGGGGAGGTGCCCCCCCATGGGTCCGAATTGGACTAGGGGAAGGGGGCGGCGCCCCCTTGCCCTTTCGTACTCCCTCTCTCTTTCCTTCTCTCCTACTCCTAAAAGGGAAAGGATTCCTACTAGGACTTGGAAGTCCTAGTAGGACTCCATACACTTGGCGCGCCCCTAGAGGGCCGGCCTCTCTCCCTCCCTCCTTTATATATGGGGGCAGGGGGCACCCTAAAGACACACAAGTTGATCTTTTAGACGTGTGCGGTGCCTCCCTCCACAGTTACACACCTCGGTCATATCGTCGTAGTGCTTAGGCGAAGCCCTGCGCCGGTAAATTCATCATCACCGTCACCACGCTGTCGTGCTAACGAAACTCTCCCTCGGCCTCAACTGGATCAAGAGTACGAGGGACGTCCTCGAGCTGAACGTGTGCTGAACGCGGAGGTGTCGTACGTTCGGTGCTTAGATCGGTCTACGAGGGAGAGTTTCGACTACATCAACCGCGTTAACTAAATGTTTCTGCTTTCGGTCTACGAGGGTATGTGGACACACTCTCCCTCTTGTTGCTATGCATCACCTAGATAGATCTTGCATGATCGTAGGATTTTTTTTTTGAAATTACTAAGTTCCCCAACTACAAGTTCCTCAGACTATGAGATTATGCAACTCCCGAATACCAGAGGAACACTTTGTGTGCTACCAAACATCATAACATAAATGGGTGATTATAAAGGTGCTCTACAGGTATCTTCGAAGGTGTTTGTTGGGTTGGCATAGATTGAGATTAGGATTTGTCACTCCGTGTTTCAGAGAGGTATCTCTGGGCCCTCTCGGCAATACTATCACTATAAGCCTTGCAAGCATTGTGACTAATGAGTTAGTTGCGGGATGAAGTATTACAGAACGAGTAAAGAGACTTGCCGGTAATGAGATTGAACTAGGTATGATGATACTGATGATCGAATCTAGGGCAAGTAGCATACCGATGACAAAGGGAACAACGTATGTTGTTATGCGGTTTGACCGATAAATATCTTCGTAGAATATGTACGAGCCAATATGAGCATCCAGGTTCCACTATTGGTTATTGACCGAAGATGTGTCTCGGTCATGTCTACATAGTTCTCGAACCCGTAGGGTCTGCACGCTTAACGTTCGATGATGATTTGTATTATGAGTTATGTGATTTGATGACCGAAGTTTGTTCGGAGTCCCGAATGAGATCACGGACGTGACGAGGAGTCTCGAAATGGTCGAGACGTAAAGATCGATATATTGAAAGGCTATATTCGGACATTGAAAAGGTTCTGAGTGATTCGAGTATTTTTCGGAGTACCAGAGAGTTATGGGAATTCGCCGGGGGACGTAATTGGCCTTAATGGGCCATACGGGAAAGGAGAGAAGGGCCTCATGGGGTGGCCGCGCCCCCGCCCCTCCCCCCTGGGCTGGTCCGAATTGGACTAGGAGGGGGCGGCGCCCCCCTCCTTCCTTCTCCCCTCTTCCTCCTTCCCTCCTTCTCCTACTAGGAACAGGAAAGAGGAGGGGAATCCTACTTGGACTGGGGAGTCCTGGTATGATTCCCCACACCTGGCGCGCCCCCCTTGGGCCAGCCACCTCTTCCCTCTCCTCCTTTATATATGTGGCGAGGGGGCACCCTATACACACACAAGTTGATCAAGTTGATCTTTTAGCCGTGTGCGGTGCCCCCCTCCACATTTACACACCTCGGTCATATCGTCGTAGTGCTTAGGCGAAGCCCTGTGCCGGTAACTTCATCATCACCATCGCCACGCCGTCGTGATGATGAAACTCTCCCTCGGCATCAACTGGATCAAGAGTACGAGGGACGTCATCGAGCTGAACGTGTGCTGAACGCGGAGGTGTCATGCGTTCGGTACTTGATCGGTTGGATCGCAAAGAAGTTCGACTACATCAACCGTGTTATTGAAACGCTTCCGCTTTCGGTCAACGAGGGTATGTGGACACACTCTCCCCTCTCGTTGCTATGCATCACTGATGGAGTCCTGGATTAGGGGGTCCTCGGACAGCTAGACTATATGCTTATGCCGAACTGTTGGACTATGAAGATACAAGATTGAAGACTTCGTCCCGTGTCCGGGTGGGAGTCTCCTTTGCGTGGAAGGAAAGCTTGGCAATTCGGATGTGTAGATCTCCTTCTCTGTAACTGACTCTGTGTAACCCTAGCCCCCTCCGGTGTCTATATAAACCGGAGGGTTTAGTCCGTAGGAGGAGGACAATCATAATCATAGGCTAGCTTCTAGGGTTTAGCCTCTACGATCTCATGGTAGATCAGATCTTGTAATACTCATATCATCAAGATCAATCAAGCAGGGAGTAGGGTATTACCTCCATCGAGAGGGCCCGAATCTGGGTAAACATCGTGTCCCCCGCCTCATGTTACCATTAGCCTTAGACGCACAGTTCGGGACCCCCTACCCGAGATCCGCCGGTTTTGACACCGAGATTGGTGCTTTCATTGAGAGTTCCACTGTGTCGTCGCGATAAGGCTTGATGGCTCCTTCAATCATCGACAATGATGCGGTCCAGGGTGAGGTTTTCCTCCCCGGATAGATCTTCGTATTCGGCGGCTTCGTACTGCGGGCCAACTCGCTTGGCCATCTAGAGCAGATCGACAGCTACGCCCCTGGCCATCAGGTCAGGTTTGGAAACTTGAACTACACCGCCAACATCCACGGATACTTGATCTTCGACGGATTCGAGCCCACGTCAGGAGCGCGGAACAGTCACGACGGGCATGACTTAGATCTGCCAGCGGACAGTGTTCGGGATATCACACCTACGGCTGCCCCGACCTTCAATATGAAGCAGATCGCGCCATCCGAGGACGGGTGGATGGACCCCGTCACGGAGGCCGCACATTCATCGGCGCTGGAGCCGAACACAAACTTCACCTCCAAAGAGATCTGTGTCATCGGACCCTCGGACTCGTCTCCGGTCATAGGTTCCGAACCGCGTGCGCCCGTGCCTATCGAATCTGATTGGGCACCGATCATGGAGTTTACCACCGCGAATATCTTTCAGCACTCACCCCTGGGCGACGTGCTAAATTCATTGAGGTCTCTCTATCTTACCCACCATGGCGCCACTGCACTCCGCTTGCTGGCTGCCCACCACCTTTGGCTTCACGTTGAAGGTCTTAAGCCATAGGCCGAAGTGGGGCGGGATATGGAGGAAAGCCTCACACACGACGATGAACGCCGAGATGTTGAGGATGAAGTTGGGGGCCAGATCATGAAAATCGAGCCCGTAGTAAAACATAAGCCCGCGGACGAATGGGTGGAGGGGAAATCCCAGTCCGCGGACGAAATGAGAGAGGAACACTACTCTTTCACGAGGTTTCAGAGTGAGGATGATCTGCCCCTCAGCCGGAAGCCTGTGCGCGATGTTTGCGGCCAGGTATCCGGCCTCTCGTAGCTTCGTTATGTCCTCCTCCATGAAGGAAGAGGCCATCCACTTGCCTCCGGCTCCGGACATGCTTGAATGACTTTGTGGAGAATGTGAGGGCTTGGGCGCTAGAGCTTGAGAAAGAGGGAATGGATGAGCAGAGGGAGAAGAAGGCGTGGGTGAAAAAGGGAAATCCTTATCTCTTTATAAAGGCGGTAGAAACTGTGCGCCTCCCCACTTGCCCGATAAACTCGCTTATTCCCCAAGCATTCTATTGATGGCGCGGTTGGGTTACCCACACCCGTATTGATGCTAATCCCGTGATAAGGGGACACGATCTCTGCTTTGACAAGACGTGCCAATAAAACCGCCTCGCAATACGTGCAGTAGCAGGCTGGGAAAAACAGTTTGTATAATGACTGGGCCGTGGCATGGTTTCACACTATGAAAGGGTGTCAATAGATTAGACTTGTGGAATATTGTGCTCTCTACGGTGGTATGTGGAATTTATTTTGCAGAGCCGGACATGATTCATGTGTTCAAAATTTACCTTGGAGTATTCGGAGATGGAACCCGCCTTGCAATGCCAAAGACAATTTGCGCGCCGGACTCGTCGTCATTGAAGCCTGGTTCAGGGGCTACTGAGGGAGTCCTGGATTAGGGGGTCCTCGGACAGTCGAACTATATGCTTATGCAGGACTGTTAGACTATGAAGATACAAGATTGAAGACTTCGTCCCGTGTCCGGGTTGGACTCTCCTTTGCGTGGAAGGCAAGCTTGGCGATTCGTATGTGTAGATATCCTTCTCTCTAACCGACTATGTGTAACCCTAGCCCCCTCTGGTGTCTATATAAACCAGAGGGTTTAGTCCGTAGGAGGAGGACAATCATAATCATAGGCTAGCTTCTAGGGTTTAGCCTCTACGATCTCGTGGTAGATCAACTCTTGTAATACTCATATCATCAAGATCAATCAAGCAGGAAGTAGGGTATTACCTCCATCGAGAGGGCCCGAACCTGGGTAAACATCGTGTCCCCCGCCTCCTATTAACATTAGCCTTAGACGCACAGTTCGGGACCCCCTACCCGAGATCCGTCGGTTTTGACACCGACAATCACCTAGATAGATCTTGCGTGACCGTGGGAATTTTTTTAAAATTACCGCGTTTCCCAATAGTTCCTTGGTCATGCCCAACCTTCGTCCAACATTGATTACCGTCGAGACTGAAGATCCTCTAGGAAGGGGGATCAACCAATATGCCCAAATATGAAGAAACACCTTGGAAGTGGATGCCGCTTAATGAGTCGATTAACCGATCTTCCACGGACGACAAGACCCAGACTTTGTCGAGCATCGGCCGGGGATCTTCCCGATGTTCACCAAACCCCGTTGACGGTGTTAAAACCGGCGGATCTCGGGTAGGGGGTCCCAAACTGTGCATCTAAGGCTAATGGTAACAGGAGACTGGGGACATGATGTTTACCCAGGTTCGGGCCCTCTTGATGGAGGTAATACCCTACTTCCTGCTTGATTGATCTTGATGATATGAGTATTACAAGAGTTGATCTACCACGAGGTCGTAGAGGCTAAACCCTAGAAGCTAGCCTATGGTATGATTGTTGTCGTGTCCTACGGACTAAACCCTCCGGTTTACATAGACACCGGAGGGGGCTAGGGTTACACAGAGTCGGTTACAGAGAAGGAGATCTACATCCGAATTGCCAAGCTTGCCTTCCACGCCAAGGAGAGTCCCATCCGGACACGGGACGAAGTCTTCAATCTTGTATCTTCATAGTCCAACAGTCCGGCCAAAGTATATAGTCCGACTGTCTGGATACTCCCTTATCTAGGACTCTCTCAGTAGCCCCTGAACCAGGCTTCAATGACGATGAGTCCGGCGCGTAGATTGTCTTCGGCATTGCGAGCCGGGTTCCATCTCCGAATACTCCAAGATAACTTCCGAACACAAGGACCGTGTCCGGCTCTGCAAGACAAACTTCACATACCGCCATAGAGAGAACAATAATCCACGAATCTAATCTGCTGACAGCTCCTCGTAGCGTGACATCACGCCACTGCCCGGCTCTTATTCAAACCATTTTTACAACCAGCTACCGCACACATCGCGAGGCGGTTTCCTTGGCATGTCTTGTCAAAGCGGAGATCATGCCCCTCTTATCGCGGGATTCTCATCAATATGGGTGTGGGTAACCCAACTGTGCCATCAAATGCGGTGAGTGGGGAACGAGCAGGTTTTATTAGGCAAGCGGGGAGGCGCAAAGTTTCATCGCCTTCATAAAGAGGGAAAGCCCCATCCTCTCCATCCGCGCCTTTCTCCTTCTGCTAGTCCCTTTCTTTTCGCCCGAGCCCTAGCGCCCAAGCTATCATCCTCCCACCAACAAAGGTTCTCCGAAAATGTCCGGATTCGGAGCAGGAGGCAAGTGGATGGCCTCCTCCGTCTAGGAGAAGGATATTAAAAAATTGTGGGTGGCCGGGTATCTGGCCAAGAAAATCGGCCACCGTCTTCCGACGGCGGGACAGATTGTCCCTACTCCGGAGCCCCATGAGAGGGTCGTTTTTCTCCCCCATTTCGTCCGCGGGCTTGGGTTTCCCCTTCACGCCTTTGTTCGCGGCGTCATGTATTACTACGGGATTGATTTTCATGATCTATCCCCCAATTCCTTCCTCAACATCTCGACATTTATCATTGTGTGCGAGGCCTTTCTCCGCATCTCACCGCACTTTGGACTATGGCTGAAGATCTTCAACGTGAAGCCCAAGGTGGTGAATGGCGAACACGCCGAGTGCGGAGGCGCCATGGTGAGCAGGATGCCCAAGGTCACATGGCCGACGGGCACTTTAATGATTCCGTCAAGGAGTGACAACAACAGTGGTTCTATATCACTGAGCCGCGCGGCAAAAAAATGGGACGCTACTCCCGAGTTTCGATCTAGAGCCCCTTTGCGGCTTACGTCCTGGCCCAAGAAGGGCGTGAACTGGTCGTCATCTGATGAACTGTCAGTAATCCAGGTGCGCGTCAAAGGCATGGAAGACAGGGCCATCAGGCTCGCTGACATAGTCCAGGTGATGTTAGTCCGCCTGATCCTTCCTTGTCAGCACAGAAGCTGCAATTTGTGGGAGTATGACCCGGCCGAGCACCAGATCCTGCGGGAGCTTTTCGGCTCCTCGCACAAGGACATCTGGAAGGTGCTCTTTAAGTTCGGCAAACCATGGCCGGACTCCACTGCGGACCGCGGGTACCAACTGTCCCACCCCGCAAGTCCGGTAAGTCATCATTATGTCTTGGCCATCCGTATGTTTTATTGGTATGTCCCGAGGGAGATGTTTTTTTAACGTGCTTTTCCACGATTACCTCAGGAATGGACGAAGAAGGCGGGGCGGATTCATTGTCCGGCCCCGTTGCTGGAAGAACCGGTTGGACCACTTCTGATGAAGATGCTGGTCCTAGCGCCTTACGAGGCGCCGAAGAAAGAGGCCAACAAAAAGGCCAAGGAGACCAGGAGCGGTCTCCGTCATCGCGGTGCCTCGGACATGAAGTCCGAATACTCCAGTGACCATCCCTCCTCTGAAGAGGATGAGGAGGAGGAAGAGGACGAGGAGGAGGAAGAGGACGAGGAGGAAGAAGAGTACGAGTCCCCTACGAGGGGGAGGAAGAAAAGAACAGCCTCCTTATCCTTAGAGGCAGATTCGCCTAAGAGGGGAAGAACAATCATCCTCGAGGCGTCCACCACGGCTACCGACAGCAGCCCGGAGTGGGATCCCAGGGCCCAGCCCCTAGTAAACTCGTAAGTGCATGAAATCCGAACATGTCCATGCATCCGGAATTACTAGAGTGTAATATTTCGATTTGCACCGTACTTTTTATAGTCCGGCGAGGTCTCCTGCCAAACAGTCCTCATCGGAGGATTCGTTGAGTTTCGATGCCTTGGAGAGTGAGACACCTCCAAGGGCCCCTTCCCCAAAGCCTGGTTGTGACACCGAGGTGTCGTCCCAAAAGGACCTGAGCCAGGGGGGCGTACCTCAGGGGCCGAACACACGTGAGCGGCGGTTCCCATGAACGTCGACGGCGGGGGCGATCTTGGATTCGGCCCACAGCCGGACACAGTCCCGGAGACCCTTGAGGCTCCGGGATCAGGCAGGCAGCCCATCTTGACTGGAGGGGGCGATCCTGCTCCACCTGCGACCTCTGTCCAACCAAAGGTGTCGGGCGGCCTATCGACAGCGCTGGAGAACACTTCCATCATTGATGAACATCGCACCCTTATGGGCGCGGTGATAGAAAAGATTCAGGCCGCCGAGAGCGGACTGAATGAATCCTGCATCAGCCTTATAAAAGGCTTGGAGATATGTTTTAGGAGTTGTTAGAAGACTGTCATAGTATAGGTAGTAGCCCCTGATACACTGTTCGGAGAGGACAGGAACCGGACAGGGGATCAAATCTCCGTCCGCAGGAGACTCAGCTAATGACATATATCTATTTCTTTATGAATCAGGCGTCTGCAGCGACTGCCTCCTCTCATACTGCGGAGGTGTCCGGACTCAAGCAGAATCTGGAGTGGGCCAAAGAGGAACTCGACCGAGTGAAGAAGCAGCTGGAGGATAAACAAGGTATGTTGAAACTTTAGTAAGTTTTAGCACAAGTAAGTAGTTGTGTCTAACTTAAAGCATTTATATCGCGCACTCTAGGGGCAAATGCCGAAATTGAGGCGCTTAAGAAGGCTGTTGCCTTGGCCGAAAAGAAGGCAGCCGCGGAGTAGGCTCTCCACGAGAAGCACGAGGCCAGGGTCGTGGAAGCTGAACGAGAGCTTCAGGAGGCAGTGAATAAAAGCGAGACTTTGGAGCAGAGTCTATTATTGAAAGAATCCAAACTCGTCCAAGCTCTCCAGACCGCAAATGATGCTCAGGAGGAAGCCCAGGCTGCTCTGAAGGACATTTAGGAGGCGCGGAAGATTGCGGCTGGTAAGGGTTTTTCTTATTCAAAGCGATTTGTATGCGATCGCAGGGAAGATTCATGGTGACCCATTGAATCCTGATTTTTCCAGGGGTGTTTGTGGATCCGCCATGCAACATATTTGACGCTGCCCAATTCTGCCGAGCTGAGGAGAAGGAAACTGCAGAGAAGCTCTTCTGGTCGCAGTATTTGGCGCCGAATTATCCGGTGCCGTTTGTCGACCAGCTGAAGCAGCTGATCGAACTGCATCAGGCGGCCGAACTAGCCATGAAGGATTTGGTTATCCGGCTATGGCCCGCCGAGCCTATTCCGAGCAGTTTCTTTGGGCTCCTGAAGCGAATTGTGAGTGTCTGCCCTCGGCTGGATGTCATTAAGCGGTCGGTTTGCATAGAAGGTGCACGAATGGCATTTACCCGTGCGAAAGTGCACTGGGGGAAGCTTGATACTGAGAAGCTGATGACCAAGGGGCCGCCGGAGGGGAAGGAGCACCGCAAGCCCAAATTATATTATGATGGTGTCCTGAAAGGGGCCCGCCTTGTGGCAGAGCAATGTGCAAAAGACATTATTTTTCCCTAAAGGCAGTTGTGCTGTCCTTTGTAAGGCGGAACAAAGTCACTTTTATGTATGTGCCTGTTATGTGTAAATTTTATTCCTGCACGGCCGTTTTATATGTTAGCCTTGAGAGTTGGCCAGTCGTCGGCTTCTGCCCCCATGTAGGAACTACGGGGGTGTTCGGGATACACCTGAACACTCTTTATCCCATTCTTGGGTCCATGAAGGAGGTGTTCAGCACAGCGAACCAGGCAATCGGACTATAGGGATTTATTACTCTCACTTAGCCATAGGAATTCGAGTATGGGAGGCGCAGCCCCTGGTGTTCGGAAGACTGCACGAGGGGCTCTAATAACGCCTGATCGGTAGATCAATCCTTTGCACTCTGCATTTTGTTATGGCATTATGCGGAATAAATCATTAAAGATTTTACAACCTCTCGAACAGCTGACCAGCTCTCGCCTTATCATGATAATCAGTTTTCGGCTTTCTCTGCTGAGGTGTTCATCCGGAAGAACCGGGACATAATCGCAGCAGTTCTCCCAGCGCTACCTTAGCCGATATTGCGGAATGTAAGGTACCAAAACATGGGAGCCGGGCAAACCCAACTAATGACCCAGGACATGATTCGGAGCTGATGCATATAATGTTATAAGTTCGGGGTGCCGAACGACCGAGAAGGTGGTCGGACTTTATTGCCATAGTGCGGGTGCAATGAAGCCCCTGGCGTTTTAAGGCATGACACGATGTTTCGGATGCCGTGATGACAAAATGTCGGCGAGAAATGATAGCGGGTAAGCGTCAAATGACTCTACATGTTGTATTCAAGTAATTTGTCTATGCATATGAGTACGGTGCATGTTATAAAAGAGAGGCATGACGGCAGAACCTGTTGGGACTGGGCGGTAGGGAGCTATGCACAGATCCGAAGTAGTATCCGGATTGTATTCGGGTAGGGTGAAGATACCCCCTTTGTGCGTCCAAGCTGATTCCATGTCGCCGGTCTAGTTATGCGTAAAGGCAAACCTGCAAAAAATGCTAAAGGTGTGTGCGTGCCACACAGTGGCTGAGCCGTGGGATGTGGCCCGTCCAGCTTATGCCGGAGGGTCTTTTTGAGCCCTGATCAGGCTGAGGTATCGTGAAGTAGTTCGGACTCCTTTATCGGTGTCCGGGAGTTTGGCTGTCGAATCAATGTTCGATTGAAAAAGCCGCGACTCGCTGCTTCTGTTACTAAGATAGCCGAATACTTTTCGGTGCCGAGGTGAAGTTCGGTCTTGCCCGTAATTGTGACTACATTACGTGGGTCTGGTGTTTTAAGGTTGCCGTAGGCATTGTGTTATAATGCGTTGAGTCGCAGTTTATCCTGGCAGTGTTGAATAGCCCCTGCCTGGAGGTGTAATGTTGGAGATTTATTCTTCGGTATGGCAATCTTTCGGTGATCCGAAGACCATATCCAGAGTGGCGGGGCCTAAATGACCTTCGCGCCTTGTTATGACACTCTGAAATGAGTTTTTAGTCGGTCTGATCCTCGAGTGATCAATCGCTACCCGACGCACCGTGTCCTTGCGCAGCAAGTTAGGACTGTTGTCACCGCCAATAGGGGAATACCTCTGGTTGATATTGGCCGGACAGTCTAGTCGATCGAAGATGACCGGTCGTATTTTTATACGACGGGGCAACTTGCTTTGTTGGGGTGACGTCCCGAAGAGTGTACGTCTGCTCCTATGTGGATGGTGCTTGTCATGTTCACGGCTTTGGTTGGCGGAAGAAATTTCTTTTGCCCTGTGTTGTTTGATGATCTGGGCTTCTTGCCCTGGGACCCCTTCTTACTATTTCCGGCGTTTGCCTGCCAACCTATTTAAAGACCCAGCATTCTCTATTGGTATGATTAGCTGCTGTTCCTGGGGTACCATGAATTTGACATGGGCGGTCAAGTATGCGGTTCAGGCTGGAGGGGCCCATGTTTTGAAATATCTTCTCCCGCTGAACGGGCTGAGGGTTGCGGGCTCCTGTATTGACTGTCGTGTCCTGGGTGTCATCCCTTGTCTTTGGACGCTTATATTTGTTGTGTCAGGGTTTGTGGACGCTGCTCCTGGCTGCTGATGTGCCCAGGGTGCTTGCTATGTTGTTGTTTAGTATGCTTTCTTTATCTTGCGCGTAGCCCCTGGCCGTAGTGTATTGGCGGCGGGTTTTAGGCTGTCGTCCGGGCTTTAGTGCCTCTTCGTCGAATTGAGGTAGTAGCCTACGCTTTGGGTAATATTGTGTTCGGCGCTTGAGTCCGTATTCCTCCGCTGCCCGGGCCTTAGTCCGTTTGTCTGTTAGCATATCCGGATCTGCTTGTAGCTGTTGTTGCTTCTTCTTTAGGCTTCTTGCAGTGGCTATAAGCCGGCGCTTGAAGCGCTCCTGCTCTATGGGATCCTCCGGTACACCAAATTCGTCGTCACCGAGGCTCACCTCGTCTTCGGAGGGAGGCATATAGTTATTGTCCTCAAGTATCCGTCCGTCGCCTGTTCATCTAGGCTAACCTGCCCGTGTTCTTGTTCGGCTTGCTCAAAGGTGGGCTGATCAGGATTGTATTCCTCTTCGGCGCCATCTGGATTATTTTCTTCTCCAGTGCCAGTGTTGTTGTGGCGGGGCTTGGAGCGGCGCCGATGACGCCCATGCTTTGATTTCTTCCCTGAGGGGTTATCTCCTGTTGCCTCATCGCCATTGTCTTCCTTGGGAGTATCCACCATATATACATCATATGAAGAGGTGGCAGTCCAGCGCCCTGTGGGCGGTGGTTTCTGTTCTTCTCCTGCATCGTCGTCTATACCGTCGATGTCTTCGGAGTCGAAGTTAAGCACGTCGGTCAAATCATCGACCATGGCTATGAAGTGGGTGGTGGGTGGGTGACGAATTTCTTCGTCGCTTGCTTCCCACTCGAGCCGAACATAGTTCGGCCAGGAATCTCCTGAGAGAGAGAGACCTTAATGAATTTAGCACATCGCCAAAGGGGGAGTGCTGGAAGATATCTGCGGCGGTGAATTCCATGACCGGAGCCCAATCAGATTCGATGGGCATGGATGCACGCGGTCCGGGACCTGCGACTGAAGATAAGTCCGGGGGTCCGGAGACACAGATTTCCTTAGAAGCGGAGTCTGTGTTCTGCTCCAACGCCGATAGGTGTGCGACCTCCGTGGCGGGATCCATCCACCCGTCCTTAGATGGCACGATCTGCTCTGGATCAAAGTCCGAAGCCATGGCAGGCGCGATATCCCAAATACTGTCCGACGGCAGATCTAATTCATGCGCGTGGCGATCGTTCGACGCTCCTGACGTGGGCTCGAATCGGTCGAAGATAAAGTTTCCACGGATGTCGACAATATAGTTTAGGTTCCCGAACCTGACCTGACGGCCAGGGGCGTAGCTGTCGATCTGCTCTAGATGGCCAAGCGAGTTGGCCCGCAGTGCGAAGCCGCCGAACACAAAAATCTGTCCGGGGAGAAAAGTCTCACCCTGGGCGGAGTTGTTGAAGGTTGGAGAAGCCATCAAGCCTTACAGCGACGACATAGAGAAACTCTCAATGAAAGCACCAATGTCGGTGTCAAAACCGGCGGATCTCGGGTAGGGGGTCCCGAACTATGCGTCTAAGGCTAATGGTAACAGGAGACTGGGGACACGATGTATACCCAGGTTCGGGCCCTCTCGATGGAGGTAATACCCTACTTCCTGCTTGATTGATCTTGATGATATGAGTATTACAAGAGTTGATCTACCACGAGATCGTAGAGGCTAAACCCTAGAAGCTAGCCTATGGTATGATTGTTGTCGTGTCCTACGGACTAAACCCTCCGGTTTATATAGACACCGAAGGGGGCTAGGGTTACACAGAGTCGGTTACAGAGAAGGAGATCTGCATCCGAATGGCCAAGATTGCCTTCCACGCCAAGGAGAGTCCCATCCGGACACGGGACGAAGTCTTTAATCTTGTATCTTCATAGTCCAATAGTCCGGCCAAAGTATATAGTCCGGCTGTCCGGATACCCCCTTATCCAGGACTCCCTCACCCGTCGATGCCATCATCATTCGACGAGGTTGAAAAAGAAGGGTGCGGCCGCCTGCCGCCATCCTTGAGCCCAGCTTGAAGCCACCAAAGGATTTTAGTTGTGGACAGTGTTTTCCTTTTAAAAAAGAAATGAAGCTAGCCACCAAGGCATTCATCAAAAAGTAAATTAGTGTCACTTAAATTTTATTATTTGTAAGTTGACATTGGTGCTCCAAATATATAGGGGCTAATGAGTTTTTCCTTGCCTTTGACCATAAATAAAATCACTAATATATGAGATGAGATGATGGATATAAAAGTTATATCATTAGAAACTCCTTTCAAATACGAATTTAGCGGCATCCTTTGTATAACATGCATGTCATTATTGCACTAACATATGCTCAAAGGTAACTCATAAAACGTATTACTACCTCCGTCCTGGTTTATTTGTCCCCTTTCTAATTTGTACCAAATTTTACCAAAATATTTAACTAACAAAATGTTAAAGCATGTCAACAAAGATTATATCGTCGGATTCGTATTTGAACATAGTTTTCAGTGATATAATTTTTTGTGACATGTATGAACATTTCGTTAGTTAAATTTAGGGAAATGTTTGTAATCGGCGGGCTGGCGCAACGCTCGGCCGGTCTCCATCTCCACGTCACGCAATACATCCACCCACGCATCAAAACAGGCCCACGCACCATTGTTTATCCTTTCCTTATCCCCTCACGAGCCTTCTTGTCCATTCATTTCCCACTTCCTCTCCTTTTCCCCATGGATCCCAAACCAGTTCTCATCCGTCATCGCGCAAGGCAATGGGGTGAACATGGCCTGCACCTTCTCCATGCTCATGGCTTTGACGGGGGGCGGCGCTGCTAACCACTACCCGGCGGCAGCCTTGGGGCGGCGTGGCGGAGCGGGTGCTGGAGACGGGGGCGTCCACTGGTGCTGGAGACGGCATCCAGCGATGCTGCAACCGCTCGAGCATGGCGCTGCCCACCATGGGCACGGTGACCACGCCGATGAGTGCTGCAACCGGCAAAATGTTGGAACCGGCTGAGCCCGGTGCTGCGACGAGGCGGCGATTTTTGGTGTGACGAAGTTTTTGCTGGAACCAGGGCACCAGGCAGCAGCGGTGCTACAACCAGCAACGATATTTGCTGGAACCGGCGCTCGTCGGTGCTGGAACTGGACGCCCCCTCTCACCGCGGACATTTTTTTGCTGGAACCAACTTTATGTTTTGCTGGAACTTGCTAATTTTTTTGCTACATCTACTTCTTTTTGGATTTTGCTTCGTGTGTTTTTTGCTGAATGGAAGTGCCTCGCACGGTCGGCGTGGATTTTTGCTGGAACCAGCTCTATGTTTTGCTGGTACTTGCTATGTCTTTTGCTACATCACTTCTTCATGTGGTGGTGATGGGTGATGTTTTTGCTACAACTGGCGAGCATTTTTTCTACGACCGGTAATTTTTTTGCTGCTACCGGCAACCTGAGAGTGAGTACTCCTTTTCTGCGAGCTCGTTGTCGGCGTGCTATAATCGGCGCCACCGGAGTCGCGGCCGGCTACGACCGGCGCCACGGGGAGCTGCAACCGCGGGCGCACATTGCTGCATGCACATAGCCGGCAAGAAACGCAGGAGGCAACAGCGGCTGCGACGAGGACGGCCGGCGGTGAGAGCAGCGACCGGCGGCGAGGGAAGCAACAGGAGAGACGTGCAGGCGGTGCTTCCAAGCCGGGCGCGTCGCTAGTCCATGGCGGCACGCTTGAAGCTTTTTTTCTGATGGAAGCTCTTTTTCTAAAAGAAAAAGACATCCGATAGAGGAAGGGACGAGAATCGTGTGGCTACCTGCTGTTTGATCCGACGTTGTTGGTGCGGCCGGCCCAAATTTCGACCGGCGCACCGGCGCATATCACTCGACTTAAATTTATGATCAAAATTTGACACAAAATATAATGGGATCAATAAACCAGGAAGAAGGTGGTAGGTCCTAGTATTTAGACGGAGGCAACACAATATATTTCAAAAATGGACGCATGTGTCCTATGTTTAATATGCTTTCTCAAATTTTGTGCTTTGAACCAACCGTGGACGGAATGTTCTTGACAAGAATGTAAACGAAACGAAAGGAAAAGAAACGATTTACGAAGTTGCATATCCGAAATGTGCGTGACTTTCTCTGATTCTCTCTGTACAGTATGCACATCACCGTCCTTGTTCGCACTTACCACGTCTCTCTCTCTCTCACTCTCTCTCACTCTCCTCCCCGTTTCTTCGTCCATCCTCCCCATTTCAGCGGCGAGACGAGAAAAGAGAGAGGGCGCGCGCGAAAAGAATTCGCTGGCCCCCTCGGCGGCTCCAGATCACGCCCAAATTCGTGGCTCGTCCAGCCGCCAATTTGGTGGTGCCTTGTGTTGGTGCATTTTCCCAGACCTGTTCTTTCTGTGATTGTTTTCAATCTCTCCCGCGTTCTTGCGGCTGATTTCTTGGACGGATTTCTCCGGCCGCGTCTCCGGATTTCCTCGATCTGGGGGCAATGCGGCTGCGCATTCGGTTCTCTGCTTCGGAAGCCCCCCAAACCCCCCACCATTGGTGATTATTTCTGAGCTTTCTCGCCTTAAAATCGGCGCGTTTCTCGGAGCACCTCGAGGCATCTGATTTCAGAAGGTCATTGCCCCGATTTCACGCGAACTTGGGCGGGGCATTGTTCTGAGTTTTTTTTTTTTTTTTGTCAAAACATTTGTGCCGCGTCACTGGACTTCGTCGGCCAATTGCTTCAGGGAGCTCACGGATTTGTTGCCCATCGCCACTAACCTCCCGCCGGTAAGCCGGAGGAATCACATTGCGATGGTCGGGTCGGTGTAGGAAAGAGCAGGCAAAAGATGAGGCGCTGCAGGGGAGAATGGCTCCTCGTGCCGTGCATCATCTCCGTGCTGCTCTTTGTACCATTGGCCTGCGGACGATTGCTCATTGGCGCAAGCGATATGTCGCCGCCTGCACTGACACCATCCTTCATCAAGCAAGTAGACGATTGGGTGAGTACATTATCCATGTATTTCATCGCACTCGGTAGTAACATCTGTAGTGAGATGGTGCCATTCCATAGTTTGTGATCAAGAGCAAAGTAGTTTAGTTTGGGTCATCTTAAGAAGTGAGAATTAACTTATTAAGTAGTATCAATCCTTTTTGCAAGAGAAAAAACCGGTTCAGGAAGGCAGGAATTGCCACCATCGAGATCATAGAATGATAGAATTGCAAGGATTGTCCGGCTATATTTCTGGTATGGTGTTTAGGTTGGTGCCTTCGCTCTATTAGCTCATGATGCCGACATTCAGAATTGGCATGTGGTGCTCTTCGAATTACCTGTGACAGAAGAGATAAGATCACTGAATTTCGAGGGGTTCCCAGAGGCCAAAGCTGTTTATGATTTTATACTGCAATTGAAAATACTGACCATCCAGATTAAAACCCTGCAAGCAGAAGCAGAGATTTTGAAACAAAATATTAACGTTCCCTCCTGTTAGGTACACATCACTGCACTGGTCGAACATCTTTATGCGCTAATGATATCTTTTTTTTTTTTAATTATTACTGCCTATTTAATGAGTAGCATGTGTCGGATTAATTCTGTTATTATTGGTACTATGATGCATGTAGAGTTAAGTAAGGAATGTGATGATAATATGATATTTAGTCCAACATACTAGTAACGTTTTACAGCAGGTAACCTTCAGCGTCGAATTTGATGGGATAAAAAATTGTACTCCCTTTGTTCACAAATATAAGATGTTCTGACTTTTTTCTGAATCAAATGTATATAGACATGTTTTAGTGTGTTTGTTCACTAATTTCAGTTTGTATGTAGTCCATTTTGAAATATCCAAAATATCTTATATTTGTGAACAGAGGGAATAGTTTCTAACTGCTGACTCTCACTGGTACTTCATGGTAGTAGTTTATATTTTTAATGGTCTGGTACTTCATGGTAGTTTATATTATTATTCTGAAAAGGATGCGCACCTACTTTATCTCATTAGCATCTGTTTCTGATTAATTCTCATGCACTGACAAGGGTGACTACTCGTTACGATATCTATAGGTGGAACACGCGTGGCTCAAATGTGGATTGGACAAGAAAAGCCTTCAAGATGTTAGAAACTACTACAACTACAACCATGTACTTGATATCATCCATAGGATATCTGACAATAAGGGAACTTCCCCTGTCATTGAAAAAGGTGCCAGCTCATTGACCCCAGAAATCAAGCAAACTTTGCTGATCTGCTTAAGCAAACAGAGTTCTGAGGTTGCAAATAACCTACCCGATGGTTATATCAAAACACTTACCGCCTCAATAAGAGGAGAGCTGGCTCCGGGACCTGCTCCTGCAAATGAAGCAGTAAAACCTTCGCCAGGGAAACCAGCTGAGGGTGCTTCATCAGAAGCAACTACAAAAAAGGCAGTGCCTGCAACTAAATCAGTAGGAAAAAAGGACAGCGATGGCATGCCAACTACCAATGTCATTGGTGTGTCCTTGGTTGTTATAGCACTTTTAGCTCTTCTCTGCGTTGGCTGCTGCATGTACCGTGAAAGCCAGAGTTCTGCGGCTTCTGCCTATGATAATAAGCAACTCCTGAATCTATGTAATGTCTTGTATCATCCATTTTGCTCCAAGTCAAAGTTTTCCTCTCTTCTACCACTGACTTTTATGCTTTCATTTGCAGCGGATTCTTGCAAGTCTTCCAGTGTAAATCTAATAGATGTCACTAAGCTGGGAGCATTGCCATTGCAGTCAGAGGCTGGCCAAAATGGCCATGTGAATCAAAGTTCACAGGAAGGCCCAAACACTGATGAAATTGGCTATGTGAGACTAAGTTCACAGGAAGGCCCAAACACTGATCAAAATAACCATGTGAAACTAAGCTCACAGGAAGACGCAAACACTGGTCAAATTAGCTATGTGAAACTAAGCTCACAGGAAGACCCAACCAGTGGCCGAAATAGTGATGTGAAGCTAACTTCGCAGGAAGACCCAAACACTGGCCAAAATAACCATGTGAAGCTCACATCGCAGGGAAGTGCAAACACTGATCCAGCAAGCTACAGCAGTTCCACCGAGTCAATGGCTGCTTCTGTTGGTTCTGTGCAAGGATCAACACCAATGATGCCACCTCCAGCACATCCTCAAGTACTTGCGCCTCAACCAAAGGCTCCTCCTCCACCACCAGCTCCTCAAGCACTTGTGCCGCCTCCGAATGCTTCTCCAGTTCTTTCCTCTGGACCTTCACCGCCACCAGCTCCAAAAGCCTCCCCGCCTCCTCCCTCAGGACCCTCACCACCTACTTCTCCAAAAGCTGCACCACCACCACCACCACCATCAAAATCTGGTGGACCTCTCCCGCCACCACCAGCGCTGCCTGATTCTTCCAAAATGCGTCCACCATCACTTATGAAGTCAGGCAATAAAGCAGACACAGATGCGGATTCTAGTGAAGCTAAAACAAAGCTTAAGCCCTTCTTTTGGGATAAAGTAGCAGCAAATGCTAATAAATCAATGGTGTGGGATCACCTTAAAGCTGGATCATTCCAGTAAGTTGGTAGAGATAGCTGAGCTATATACTCCCTCCGTTCCCAAATATTTGTCTTTCTAGGCATTTCAAATGGACACAACATACGGATGTATGTAGACTTATTTTAGAGTGTAGATTCACTCATTTTGCTCCGTATGTAGTTACTTGTTGAAATCTCTAGAAAGACAAATATTTGGGAACGAAGGGAGTAGTTATCTAGACAAATTCTTAGATTTGTGTAGATACGGATGTATCAAGTCACGTTTTAGTATTAGATACATCCATATCTAGACAAATCTAAGACAAGAATTTTGGGACGGAGGGAGTACTATTGTAAGATCGCACCATTTTATAACTAAATGGTACTTCTTCACAGGTTAAGCGAGGACGCTATTGAAACACTTTTTGGTTGTAATGCTGACAAGAAGAGTGGTGATGCCAAAAAAGATTTAACATCAAAGGAAGCTGCCCAAGTTGTGAGGATACTTGATCCTAAAAAGGCACAGAACCTGGCCATATCATTGAAGGCGTTGAGTGTTTCAGCAGAGGAAGTTTCTTGTGCAGTTAAGGAAGGTAAAGTGTACTGTCACTCGTTTATACTGTGCAAGTGCACAGCTCTTCCTGGATGAAATGCGGCTTCTTCTGATTCTTGCCAGTCTTGTAGATACAGTTATTTTATTTTATTTTGGGCAAATCTCCAGTTTTTTTTTAAGTTGCAGTGATACATTGAATACTTATCCAGCTTCTGGTCTATAACTCCATGCAATAATATATCAGCTGCGTATATCATTTGTGTCTTCACAATCAGGAGTTGCGGCTATTCTTCTGTGCTAAGGACAATGAATCACTTGATTTCATTTGCTTCTTCTATTTTTCAAAGCAAATAGTACACATTTCTGCTAAACTGATGTGAGTCTTGTCTTCTAGGTTAACTCTAATTCTTGAACTAATAACAAAGTCAGCAAGATTATGTAGCATGCAAGTGATGTCAAATGCTCAAATCGGCATTTGGTTCTAGACTTAACCACATTTGTGTACATCTGGCCTCCATATTTTGGAATGGACGCCTCAAGCATGGGTTCATGTGCTTCTGACTATTCTATTTGGACATTTAGAACAAAGAACATGTTGATTAAATCCTATTTCCTGATAACATCTTTTGCCTTATCAATTTCCCTTGATAATTTGTAGGAAATGAACTTCCATCCGACTTGATACAGACCTTAATTAGATGGGTCCCGAGTACTGATGAGGAGCTCGGGCTTCGACTATATACTGGGGAACTCTCACAGCTTGGTCCTGCAGAGCAGTTCTTAAAAGCAATCTTCGACATTCCTTATATCTATGAGCGCCTGGATGCATTACTTTTCATGGCTGGTTTACCAGAGGAAGCTTCAAATGTAAAGCAATCTTTTGCCACCTTAGAGGTAATAGCATTACCATTATGACCTGTTTGGCTTCCACACTATATTCAGTTCTGTCGTATGACTTGTATCAGTCTTGTTTGATGCTCTCTAGTCCTTTAACCGATGAACATTTTTATCAAGTAATAATAGAGATTATCGTAGTGTAGATGTTTCCACTCTTCCTGCACCTTGATGTTTCTACCGATCTTCTTATCTCTGCTATCTTGGCATTTAAATCCTGATCAGATGGCTTGTGAGGAGCTTAAAAACAGCCGTCTATTCTTGAAGTTACTAGAAGCTGTTCTTAAAACAGGGAACCGGATGAATGTTGGCACGTTCCGAGGAGGAGCTCAAGCGTTCAAACTAGACACCCTGCTCAAGCTTTCCGACGTCAAAGGAACTGATGGGAAGATAACGCTGCTGCATTTTGTTGTTCAAGAGATGATCCATTCTGAAGGTGTCCGTTCTGCACGGGCTGCAAAGGAGCAGACGGGCAGCATATCCAGTGTGGACAAGAATGATCTTATTGAAGACGAATATAAACAACTAGGTCTGCAGGTTGTGTCCAGTTTAGGAGATGAACTTCAAAATGTCAGGAATGCAGCAATCCTTGATGCAGATCAGTTGACTATGTCGGTAACAAGTGTTGGCCACAGGCTTGGCAAAACCAAAGAATTCTTGAACACAAGCATGAAAAGTCTGGATGAAGATAGTGGGTTTCACCGCAAGCTTGTGCATTTCGTGGAGCAGTCTCAAACTGAAGTTACTTTCTTGCAAGAGGAAGAGAAGAAAATACGGTCCTTGGTAAAGAGCACTGTCAATTATTTCCATGGGAGGACAGGGAAGGATGAGGGCCTTCGTTTATTTGTCGTAGTGCGGGA
Organism: Triticum aestivum; assembly: GCF_018294505.1. NCBI lineage: Eukaryota > Viridiplantae > Streptophyta > Magnoliopsida > Poales > Poaceae > Triticum > Triticum aestivum. Next base: position 251,730,592 of record NC_057798.1, read on the forward strand.
TTTTCTTGCAATGCTTGACAAGGTGTGCAATGAGGTGAAAGAAGCATCAAAAGTAGCTCCAAAGAAAACGAAGACTGAAGTTACTCTGCCTTCCCGCACACCCAGATCTTTCCAAGATCCCCGGCGTAACCTTTTTCCGGCAATTCAAGACCGGAGGGCACATAGTTCAAGCTCTAGTTCTGACGAGGGAAGTTAACTCTAAACGAAGGTACTCTACCTACCTTTTCCTTGCAGCGCTTGGAGGTTTGCCCTTTGAAAACATTAGTGAGAAGAGATGGAAAATCAGAGCTAAAGAAAAGGCAAGAGATGGAAAATTGACGATAAAGCCAACTCTGGCTTTGGTCACTTGTTGCAGCAACAGAATAAAATTGCTGAAGGAAGGCAGTCATCTTCCATAACGTCCTTGACAGGCAATTGTTGCACTTTGGCTCCTATATCAAACAAACAAAGGTGATATTCACGATCAAGATGGAGAAGTCGAAACGGAAGCCGTCGAAAGGGGTGGCGAAGAAAACTGACCCCTTAGTTAGGGCGTGCATAACAGGGAGGGAGGAAGAAGCAGCAGGCTGGTTGACTGACTGTGTGACACTGCCTGCTGTTTTTTCGCTTAACATTTGTACCATCACAGAAAGGAGAGGAATAAATACAGCATTAGAAAGAAAGAGATGCACCACACGGGCTCATAAACATTGGATTCTTTTGCTTGCGCTTGACAAATACTTTTGCAAAGAGCAATGCTGTAAATTGTCATACTTTCAACTGAAACATCCTGTGTGTTCGCGACTTGGTGTGCCTTTTGCAATGTACCAGATTCGCACTGCTGTGCTGTCGTCTGGATAGTCAGGGCACCCAAAACAATGTGCAGCGCTGCTATATGTGGACTGATAATTGTTTCATTTCCCTTGCCATTTCTTTACGGAATCCTTTTTTATCCCGGGTGTTAGATCGCAAGCATTTCCTGCCAAAATGTCTTGCTCGTGAAAAACTTCGCCATCTACTCCCCGCCAAAATTCCATTATCACTATCTCGAGCCGTAGCACAACTACGGATTGTAAAGAAGAGCACACATCTCGTTGTCGAACAGCTTCGCAGATTAATATTAGTAGGATTTCGCATCTATATCTCGTTTTCTAACCATGAAACAATAGGCAAGAATTGACCATGGAAAGAACAGAGCAACGAATTGGCAAGTAAGTAATCCATAGGTGCAACGTTTTATAGAACATAGCAACGAATTACAGAGGATGTAACCATTGTCCACACCTAGTTTAGCATCGGTACAAGCACACAGATTCAGAAACTAATAGTAGTACTAACATCCTAGTAGTAGTAAAACGCAACACCTAGGCAACACTTAACTGAACACGCTACTACACAGAACTGGATACAGCCGAGCACCCACGACCTCAGAGGAGGAGTCGTCATCTAGCTATCGTCGTCGGCAGCCACGGCCTTGCTGCCTCCGGCCTTCTTGGGGAGCAGAAGGTTGTGGATGTTGGGCATGACACCGCCGCTGGCGATTGTGACCATGCCGAGCAGGCGGGAGAGCTCCTCGTCGTTGCGGACGGCGAGCTGGATGTGGCGCGGCACGATGCGGGTCTTCTTGTTGTCCCTCGCCGCGTTCCCGGCCAACTCCAGAACCTGCACAAACAAGGGAATCGCAACGGTTACTTCCAAAATTCCACAAAGCTTCGAGTGGAATTAGCAAGCAGAACCACCTATGCCCAAACAAATCTGAGAGCCGGCAGACGCAAGTATTATCCTCATCCGAACCCTAGAAATATTCCCCACTTTGCCGAACCAACCACTGATCGACGGGTCACCAACCTCTCGAATTCACCACAAAAAACAGCAAAATCAGGCAGCGGATAACAGAATCCCACGAACCTCAGCGGCGAGATACTCCAGCACGGCGGCGAGGTAGACGGGGGCGCCGGCGCCGACCCTCTCGGCGTACTTGCCGGCCTTGAGGAACCGCGCGATCCTGCCGACGGGGAACTGGAGCCCGGCCTTGGAGCTCCTGGAGATGGCCTTCTTGGCGGCGCCCGAACCAATCGCCTTGCCCCTTCCGGCCATGTCTACAGTACTCCGAGGGGATCCGCGGTTGTGAAATGGAAAGCGAGGCGCCGGGAGGAAGTGCGGAGGCGGTGTGGTGTGGGTATTCGGCTGGTAGGCAGGAACGGTGGGTGGGGATTGGGTTATATAGGCGAGGGGATCCAATGCGAGGGGAATGCGCGGATCGGTGACGTGGCGGAGATTACGTGCGCCGAGCGGCGAGATCCTGTCCGTCAGATGGGAAGAGCCGTGGAGCGGTTGGTTTTTGGCTTGCCGCCTCGGATTTTCACCGTTTCGGGGTCGGTCGTACGCCGCCAGCTGCTCTCCGCGGCTATGGGCCGCCGGCTTTGGGGCTTCTGTTCGGTTATTTCTCTTTTTCTTTTCCTTATGTCAGAGATACGTGTTTCTTTGAAAGGAGGCGCTTGCCCGGCCTTAAACTAAAGCACTTACAAATCCAACATGACCGTTAAAGTGACGCAATATTTAACGAGCAACAAAGCAAAGCAAAAGAGATACATGCCCGAAGGCGGATACATAGCGGCGCAACGCTAGCATAGACGATGAAAAAAGGGAACTGTTACAAATCAGTCGGATGATTTTCTAAGAAATCATCCGGCTAGGCAGTTGTCTGCTCAGCGCCTGGTAACCGTTGGATGGCAACAACGTCACGGGAGTAGTAAGCATGTGATTGCTTCAACGCAGCGCTGCTGCACCCTGACAAAAGCTCCACTGCAGCTTAGCGGCGTCCAACGAAGCTCCAACGCTGCGCCGACGGCCGGCGAAGCTTTAATGCAACTCCGGTGGAGCTCCAATGTAGCACCAACGGCGTCCGGCGAAGCTCCAATGCAACTCCGACAGAGCTCCAACGTAGCAACGGCGGCTCGGGCAAAGCTCCAATGCAACTCCGGCGGAGCTCAAACGCAGCACCGACGACGCCCGATGGAGCTCCAACACATCACCAAAGGCTCCGGTGAAGCTCCAATGCAACGTGTGGCTGATGCCTCATGGCAGCGCCGGCGGCGTGGTGAACCTTCATTGCAGGCGGTTGAGGAGAGATGCCCCGTCGCAATAGCAGCTCCGCCGCCCGTCGAGATCTGCGAGGATACAACACCACTCGTGCTTCCTGGAAGCATCCCCGCAACCGACGAGATACAGCAATTGCAACACTCCTCCTCGACAGCACCGGCGGCGTGGCATCCGACATGCTCGACAACACCAGCCACATGGATAGTTGACGACGCTCGGCGAACACTAACTGCAGCAACGGTCGTTGCGGGTGCTGTGGGGTGCTAGGCACGCCGCCGCCTGGCAACATCAGTTCACCACCGGCGATGGTGGCAGTAGCTTGCAATGCCGTTGG